>NC_143018.1:96520253-96704003 GCF_055824585.1 Amblyomma mixtum | reverse complement strand
AGTAATGTGACACTCGTCACCCAGCCAATGTATACATATCCTACTTTTCATACGCAGCCTTGGGCCAAAGGTTTGTACAGCAATGACAATGGCTCGATTCCCTTATCATGACTAAAAACTATGGATTGGATGCATATAAGGAAGCAGCAAGCAGGGGAATCACTGCTGCGACCCAGAACGAGGAATTAGTCCTGACAATAGCCCACTGCCTAGAAACAAGTAGGCGAATGACAGCTAAAAATGGCAGCCTACCACCAAATGACTAGACGTTTTAAATGCCGTGTGCTATTCACAGGCGTGCAGAGTGGTAAAAACATTTGTACATAGGAAGTCTGAAGTTCCCACACATACATTGAGTGCATTCCATTAATGCTGCAGCTATTTATGCAAGGCTGGATATTTAATACATATATCTAAGCATGATCACCTGCTGCTTTAATGCGTCTTGAATGTATTCTTTGAGCAGCAGCATCAAGGTATTTTATCGCATTGCGGTAGCCCAGATTGGAATATGAGTGTTGAATTTAAAAATACCATAAAGAGCAACAATTCTTTTAATAAGCACTTTAAAGATGATAAAATAACCCTTATATTTAGGTTGATAAGCCGAAGTACCCTCACACACAATTATACATGCAGTTAATTGTTCACTTACAATGTATATGATGACATCTCAAACCACAGCCAATCCACGATACGCTTTCGTAGAGCATAAGGGACGTCGCCCTGCTTGCAAAGAGACAGCTGAGCTCTAATGTCAATTGGTGTCCTTGGAAAAGTGAATGGCACCATTGCTTTTTGCTGATAATGGTTTCCTGATGATGCAGCCATTGTCTCTGGTTTATCATTGCATTCAGACACTGCAATGAACGAGGCAACCCTAGACAGAAAGCCACATGAAGGGAAAAAGAAACAAAATCAGAAATGGAAAATGCAAACAGAATAAAGGTTACAGACAGGACCATGATGGCTATTATGACAATAGACATATATAACTTGATCACAGTTGCCTTCTTGTTACTGTATATGCTTGTGAGCAAGGCACTCTGGCTAGACACAATCGATGAGTACTGTCGTCAGCACGCTTAACACGAACGCTGGAGCACGTGCCCTCCACTGACATTAGCGCCGCTGGGCGCTGGCCACTGCGGCTGAGACAATATTAAAGTGGAAGCAGGGCACGAGCTGTCTCCAACTTCCAGAAACACACCATGCAGCATGGTCTTGGACTCAGCGCCCAGCGCTCAGGGGCTGTGATACCACTTGATTGTACACTTGTACACTTGGGCTGGTCACTGTGCATACAGGGTGGTCCACCTCAGACTGCAAAAAAGTTTAAAAATTGCCTTTTTGAGTTAGAAGAGCGCTTTTTTCGGCACAGCATTGTCAGCGGTGGAGTATATTGGAATATCGCTAAGACATGCCGACTAGCAGGCTGGTTAACTAATATTGAATAGTTATCTTTTAACTATTACAGTTAGGGTCCTTAATTATTGACAGGCATGTAGCCCACCATAAGTAATATCCATATCAGTTTTAGAATTTCGAAACTACAGTTACCCTTGACGCTGTTGCCCATCACATTTTGGCTACATCACGTCAAAATCCATGCACTTTTGAGAAGCTTGCACACAAAGCAACCTCTGCAGTGCACTAACTCGTCGAAATATCCAAAATTTGTTGGGCCACAATGGTGAGGTTTGCCGCATCTTCGAAATTCTAAAAACTGATATGGACATTACTTACAGCAGACTACACGCCTGTCAATAAATAAGGAGCCTAACAGCAATAATTAACAAGTTAACTATTCAATATGGGTGAGCCAGCCAGGTAGTTAGCATATCCTAGCTGTATTCTGATGTACTACACTGCTGACAATGGTATGCCGAAAAAAAAGCGCGCTTCTAACACAAAAAGCCTATTTTTAAAAATTGTGTACAGTCTCAGGTGAAACACCTTGTATACAAAAGGCTTCAAAGCACAATATATAGGAAACAGCAGATGACTGCAACAAAAAAGTGCTTCTAAATTGTAAAACAAAGCAGCTACATTAACAAGCCACTCAACTTGTGTGCGTACAACTTCCAAATATACCAGCTTTTTTCCACAGCACTTTTGAAACATACTAAAATAACTTTTACTATTGTGCCCTCTCAAATGCTTCCACAATGATGCATCTGCCATGGTAGAGGCATTTTTAACCTTCATGACAACCTCATAGCAGTGGCCACCCGTAGTGACAACAATGCAAAGTAAGACATGAGTGACTGATGCTACACAGCTGTGCTACGCTCACGCAGCCATATACACTCGTGCCTTGTTAATACGACCACCATTAATATGGACAACTTAAACTACGAACAGTTTTTCTGGAAACCAAATTTTCCAATATATTTCCGCCTTGTTAACATAGAAACTTGCTGTCCAGACAATAGAAGGGGGAAAATGCACAGAGCCTAATGGGGCCCATGCATTTTTGCCATGTTAATATAGATTGTGATAGAACCAAATCTCTACTGCCCCGATCAGATGTTTAATTTTATGCATTTCGACTGCAGGACACCAGAGGAAAGCTGAGAAAAAGTGTAAACGACTAAGCGATGGCCCTTTTCTTTCGTTCTTTCATGCTTTACAATACGAAGTTGCCCCGTTGGTGCACCTTAATTAACCGTATCCCATGAGTGGCTGAGAAGAAAACACTCTCTGCAGCTTGTGCCTTGCAGAAAGCCACATTCAGCCGCTTTCAGCTGAACAAGTGGCAATATGCTGTTAAACTGATCATTGGCTGGAAGGAAGTGTTGGAGAAGTCTGCACTGAATTCCAGAGCCACACGCTGCACAAACGCAACAGCAACATATCAGTCCTCACAATAACCAAATTAACCATATTATGCATTCGCAAGCATAAATAATTCATGTAAGATTAAAAAGTGACAGCAATAACTAACCCACATGCACACAGCACACAAGGTAGCAGCTGAGCTGCATTATTCATGCCAAACCACACAGTGATAGGTCATGCACCTGTGGAGCTGTGACTGAGCTTATCATTTTTCTTGTCACAACTACATTCACCTCAGGATAGACATTTAATTGTAGTAGCTCTTTTGCATAAAGAAAGAGTGCAGGTGACAAATATGACTTTCTTAGGCTGCTTACATAGGTTTATCTGAAATGGTACATATGCCCCACTTCAGGTGATACCCATGGCACGCTACATTTCTGCCGCCCTGCTACCTGGCAAGTTCTGTCCCAGTGTGAACTTGTCCAGCACATTTAGTTGCTCTGCCCTTTAATATAAGTAGGCAAATTCTGACGAAGTAATCGAAACAGGAAAAATCACAAAAAGAAAGCGGCTCCTAAACGACTTGTTATTTGCCTCATCAGGTTGTACAGTTTATGCAGGCAAATAAAGTGGCGCTTATCTCAACAAAACTTTTCTGCTGATAACATCAGTGGTAGTAGCACACTCTTTGAGAACGCTTGCGGAAGGAGAACACACTTGCGACACTTACGAGCTTCCTGCGGCTTCGTCTGAAGGGGTGCCTTCGGCAACCAAACATATATCAACTACCCTGATTTTGCAGCCGTCTTCTAATACTGTGTTCTCGTCGACGTCGACATGCGTGTCGAACGCCTTGCTGTACACCTGAAAGTGGAAAGAATAAAACTAATGCCCTGGCCATACCACTACTCCCTCGGGTGTGACAGTAAAGGCCGGTGTATGTGCGCGATGATAAAAAAAAATCAGCAGCTGTCACAAAATTAATGCACAAGAATTCATGCGCAAGAAACTGTGGTTAAAGCACTTCCAGAACAAATCTGTTTGCACTTATTTATGACAACGAGAACTGCTCAGAGCTGCGCTTTCAAAAATTCAGGCGCTTTAGACACAAACGTAGCTTCCGCGTATGCATGTCTTGTAGCACCAACGCTTCAGAATTGAAGCGGCCGGTGAATATGGTCAGGAAAAAGCAAATAGAGAGCACTTGGATTTATAAGAAAAGCTACCTTGCACAATTAGCAATTTCGCGACAGTTCCTTCGAAACAGTGACGCGTACTGGTTGCGGTATACCGAAGCAATATACCTAGCAATTAAATGTGCGCTTTGTTAACGCGCGGGATTCTGTGGCGGCAATGCTATAGCTTCAATTACGAAAACCTAACGCTGCAAAAATTGAGTTTTCAAAATACGTGCGAATGCAGAATACACTTTCGCGCGCATTTAGAACTTTCAGTTGTGAAACAAAGTCAACGAACCGTACCTGAATGATCGCATTGTCACCCACGGACTTCAACGACGAGTGCGCCTTAAAAGCCACTTGCAGGTCACTTCTTTTGGTGCCGCACACGGAAATCAAAAAGTTCGAAGGTCCGCGGCTAACGAGGCATTGGATAGCCATGGCCGAGCCAGCGCTGCCAGGTAACGGCAGCGGTAACGGTGCAGCGGAGAGAGCGGGGAAAAACGCGCGCGAAACCAGCCAACACAACCAGCGCGGCATCAAAGTTGAGTAAGCAGAGCCGCAGTTACGCCGCGCAAAATGGGAAATTGTTATGATGAAAAAATGTTATGATGCAATTTAAGTTACTAGACTTCTGTTCAAACTATTGAATAAACAGTTAGTAAAATTAAAGCGGTTATGGTTATTGAAACTTCAGATATAAAGTTTGAAAGAGCGGTAGGCAGTTTCGTATGTTTTACAGTTACCAGCGCGACGGATGCCGGAGATAGAAAGATAGATAGAGGGAGAAGATAGACAGATAGATAGAGGGAGAAAAGCTTTTTCTTTTATTATTCGTGCTGTTTGCCATTAGACATAAGGAAAAGGGAAAGAAAGTTATAAAAAAAAGAAAAGCTTTCACACGCGCCCATGGCCATTTGGCCAAGGGCAGATACAAGCGAAAGAGAGAAATTGTTTCTCCTTCTAGACGCGTTCAAAATGGCGGCTCCGCCGCAGGTGCTGCTGTATCGCTGTCAGAAATGTGCGTTTTTCGACACAAAGTACATGCTTCTTTTAGCGCATATTCGTGACGCGCATAGCTGGGAGCCGAACTTCCGCGTAACGTGCGGTATTGAGGGGTGCCCAAAAACGTACGCCATTGTTGATTCCCTGAAAAAGCATGTCTACCGATGTCACCGGAGCGTTGTTGGCATCGACGCGCTGCCGCAAGACTCTGGCAATGCCTACAGTAGCCGCACGGATATCGGCAGTGAAGACCAGGTGGGAGCAGAGCCTTCTCAACAGTCTCCGCCTTCAGCAGACACCAGTAACGTCACTGCTGATGAAGTCTATAACGACGCGTCGCTCGAAAGCCACCGTCGTGCAAGCGGAGATGCTGCTTTCGCGCAGTTCCTTGCTCGAATGCCAAAGAAACTGTGCTCATATTTCTTTAAACTCACGGAAGAGCACAAAATCCCGTACTCGGCAGCAAAGAATGTTTTCGCCGACTTCAGGTACCTATTGAAAGAAACGCTGCACGGTTTCTCTATTGCAGTTCAAAACTACTTGCCACCAAGTTTCAGTTTGAATGAAGAGATTACTAAGCTCCTCAGCTGTGACTTTGTCGACGAGATGTTTTCGTGCTGTCGATCCAGTTACACCCGAGAACTGTTTGCCAAGCAGAATATGCCATACACAGCACCACAACAGCACAAGTTCACCCCACAAAGTGTACCAACGTTTCAGTATGTGCCAATAACAAGAGCGCTGAAGAATGTCCTTGAAGTGCCGGATATTGCCAACATAGTTTTCTACCCTTCACCTTCGCAGTCATCTGCATCACATTACCAGGAAGGCACTGAAATCCTGAATGATTTCAGAGATGGAACAATCTATAAAAACAACTTGAAGGACGTGCTCACCACTTCAGAAGCGGATACTATTTTTTTGTCTATGTATGCTGATGAAGTTGAAATTTGTAATCCTTTAGGGTCCAAGAGAGGCCTACATAAGCTTTTTCTTGTCTACTTTACTATTCTGAACATTCCTGCTGCTTATCGCTCACAACTCAAAGCCATTCACCTTGTGCTTGTAGCTCGGTTCAAAGATGTGAACAGGCATGGCCACAACAAGGTTTTCTCACCTTTAATAAATGATCTGCAGCGGCTAGAAAGTGAAGGCCTCACACTGCAAACAGAAAGTGGTGTCATTCAAGCAAAAGTTGTGGTGCTTGCTTTTTGTGGAGACAACCTCTCGATGCATAGTATAGGTGGATTTAGTGGTTCGTTTTCAAGGGGGAGGATCTGCCGTTTCTGCATGGCACATTCTGAAGACATACAATGCATAACCAACGAGTCAGCATGCAATTTGCGTACAGATGACATTCACGCAGAACATCTTGCATCCATTGCCGTGAATGAAGACCTGAAGCGTGTGTATGGTGTTAGTGGGCCTTCACCACTCTTGTCCTTGAAGTACTTCTCAGTGTGCAATCAGCTGCCACCTGATCTAATGCATGACATCTTTGAAGGGACTGCATCTCATGTTCTTCGCAGTGTTGTCAGTGGCCTTATAAATGATTCTGTGCTGTCTATGGATGACCTAGACAAGGTTAGTACATTTTCTTACGGGTACAATGACAGGAAGAACCGACCAGAACCTGTAACGCAGTCTTTTTTGTCTCCGAAAGGAAGCTTGAAAGGTACAGCAGCCCAGAAATGGTGCCTTCTAAGGCTTTTGCCCTTCATTTTTTCATCTCAGATACCTGAGCGCAACCAGCACTGGGAAATTTATCTGGAATTTCGAGAAATCAGTGATATGGTGTTGGCTGAACAGGTGCCAGTCTCATGGCTGCCTTATCTTCAGCAAAAGATCGAACAGTTCATGCAGCATTTTGTGGCCACATATCCCAACTCGGGCATAACGCCCAAGATGCATTTCATGGTGCACTACCCAAGAATGATCAGCCAGCTTGGGCCACTCGTACAGTACTGGTGCATGCGTTTTGAAGCCAAGCACCAGTACTTCAAAAAGCTGGCTTCTCGCTGCATGAATTTCAGAAATATTTGCAGGACACTGGCGGCCAGGCATCAGCTCTTTCAATCATATCAATTGAACAGCCTGAGCATTGGCAGCAACATGGCATCTACTGGTGCGAAAAAAGTGCAGCACAATGATCTCCCTGCTGTGCTCCAAGACATGGTCGGGGAAGAGCAAATCTGGCAAGCAACATCTGCCACGTTGGATAATTCAACGTACAGAAAAGATGATATTCTCATCATGGCAAAAGGAGAGCCCCCTAGGTTTGCCCTTGTGGACTCCATATATATGACTGAGCAAAAAGTTTTCCTTGTAATGGTGCCACTGAGAGTGGTGCAGTTTAGGCGGCACCGCTACTCCTATCAAGTGGCTAGAAAAGAAGAATTATTCATCAGCCATCCTGGACAAGAAGTTTCACCACAGCGACTGGACCTTTATTTTCAAGCGGAAGTGATGCCGCGATGTGAAATCTTCTTTTAATTATGGCACAGGTACAGAACAGATGAAAAGCCTGTAATTGCCACGTGCACAAGTTAACACCACTCAAATAAGAGGCTGTTGTATACTTATTACTAACATTTTTCAAATATTGAACTTGATTATCAGTTACTACATTGCAATTTCTTGAAGTGTACATGTCATTTTTCATTGCTGAACTTGCACTCTTCTTTTTTGAAATAAAATGTTTTCATTGAACAAAATAATTAAACATGGTGCTTTTGATGTCGAAGCATTGTAACTTGAAGTAATTTCATGTTGAGTTTTGCACAGCTAGCAATTCAGTGACATTTTTTGTTGATGCTGCACATACTGCTTCAAAAAACATGACAGTAGTACTAAAATAACACCATACTAAAGTAGTACTAAACGCTTTGAGCTATTTATTTTTAACCATCATTGCCCTCCTAAGTGCTGCAAAAGGTTTGCTAAAGGTTTCCTGCTAAACTTAAGCACGTGAATCATTGTTACTGAGATAAAGGCAAAACACTGTTTTGTATTTTTTAACGAGTCAGAAAGCATTCAGCACTGTTCTTATTCAGACGGGGAGACTATATATCAACATAGATAAATTACATAAAAGCTTATGCGGCATAAAAATAATCATATAAATGAGAGGATATGCTCGAAAACATACAAACTATGCCAGCAGACAAGACGGGGAAGAGTCGCTGGGACGAGCCCAGGCAATGCCACTACAGGCAGCTTTGCAAATATTTCCCTAACTTTGCTTGGGCAATTAAGCAATCAAGCACCCGCACAGTTTGCCAGAACAAATGGAGCTTTTTAGATGCTGATGGAATTTGAGACAAAAATGAAGGTATTAGGCTCTGTCTCTGCACACACATACACATAAGCGCTCAAGTTAGCATATAAACTAGAAGAAATGCTCGACTGAGCTGCACCAGTGCACCATCATGCATGACATAGAGAAATAGTGGGGATGAACACAACGAGTGCTATACAGGCAGCTTGACGAAGCTTTAATGTATGGGCAAGTCAAGTTCACACACATCGCAGCCCTAGTGAGCTTTTTGCATTCTGACAGGGAAGTCAGACACAAAACAGATGAAGATATTAGGCTCTGTAGTGTTCATAACTGCGTACATGTGCATGTTAGTGCACACATAAGTAAACGTTTAAAAATGTATATAAATGGGATTACAGCCAATAACATAACATGAAAAGAAATTTACATACAATACGTTGAGCAGACTGAGTTTGAAGCAATGAGAATAATTAATGAATAAAGATACGAAATAATCTGTAATTTAAGTATGAACAAGCAACTATGCTCATCACAATGTATTGCATATCGAGGCTACCTCCTCAATCACCACTTTGAAATATGTTTCTCAGCACGCACACTGTTGTAAGCCTTTGGATTGTGAGTTATACCAGGCAAACTGTGTGCATAGGAACACCTAGATTTTATTCTGTTCTCAGAGCATGATGCTCACATTTTATGTGGGTTAATTGTCTATGGTAATAGAGCCGTTTTCTGAGCGAGATGTAATCAGGCAATCACAAATGCATTGGAAATGATTCTTATTACTTTATTTCAAAATCTGACAAACTCTAATTGAATACATTTGCAGGAGAATATTGTACTAAAAGAAATTTCTCATATGCAAAAAAAGAGTAAATAATTAAGTGGTTAAGTGTCAGACTAGCATGATGAGTACTAAATTTGCTGAATCATTAGTTATGTTATTTTGTGAGCAACTACCCGAAGAGGTGTCTAAAAAATATTACTCTGCGTGCCTTATAATGATACATTTCATGAGATAAGTGAATGAGTTCGATGCCGAATACTTTGAATAATTCAGAAAACAACTGCGGCGCAATTTATGATGTTCGACGCTAAGAGAAAAAAAAAATGTCATAAATACTTGGGATTCGCGTGGTTGATGGGCTTTTGAAAATATTTACCTCGTCCTGCCGCTAATACATGATGTCGCAGCTTTTAGAAAGCTGCCGCTATAGGTATGTATACAGACGATTAACCCATGCACAGTATAAAAAACCAGTCGCAAGATAAAGCTTCATATATATCCACTTACCGCCCGTCATATCTAACCATATCCAACTCACGCGACACGGAAATGTGCATGTTTTCGACGCATTAATTCGTGCCCGTTCGTGCGCATCGCTTAAGTAAAACTGATGTCGTTGGTGCATGCCCTCAGCAAGCATCGGGCATGAGCTTGCTTTACATAGCGTTTGTATTTAGTTCCCTGACTTTTGCCGACGTTCGGGGTGTACTCAGTGACCAAAGAAAGCCTATATTTGTTTCCCAAACCCTTTGCATCTAATGAGAGATCCTATAGAAAGCCAGTCAGATGTGTCCGTACTTCCGCGAAAATACAGTTAAAAGCAAATTTGAAGGAATGCATGGCGAGCTCTCACAGCAAGATGAACAACTGCCTCGCTGTAGATTCTTCTTTGCGGCATAAGCAAAATAATACCAGTTGCTTGCTACGGTATGCGATGCTATCTATTGTGCCGCCCTCAGAACCGCATGAACGTTATCATTTGTTTAGTTCCTTTGGCGGAGGAGTAAAACAAGCCCCGAACTCTCTCAGGGCATGCAGGAGTGGAAAAGCCATTTTACTCTTTTTTGAAGAGGAGTGAAAAGACGCTTTCACTCTTTCTCGTATGTAGAGGGAGTAGATTGAGGCCTGCAGGAGTAGCGAGGCTCTTTTACTCTTACTGCAGGAGTAGCAGTTCTTAGAGTGTACTCCACCATTTGCCTCCCTCAAAAACCAATTATGAAAAGGAAATCGCGCAGTATCTGTCTCACGCCTTGGTGGACACCCGAACCGCACCGTAAAAGAAGGGATAAAGGAGGGAGTGAAAGAACACAGGAGAGAGAGAGAGAGAAAAAAAACTTTATTTACACAGGAATTCGGGGCAGGCCCCAGTGTCCCCGCACGACCCCACTGCATTCAAGTGTTTATGTTCCTGAGGTCCATAACACTGGCAGCACGGCCGGTGGCGATGGTTTGCACGGCCGGGTCCTCCGAGCGCAGCAGGGTCTCCCAGTCCTCCCAGGTCTTGAGGTTCTCTAGGTCCCGCGGGGGAGTGTCCGCCGGGCAGAGGGAAAGGATGTGGAGGGAAGAAGCGAAGGGTTCTGGGCATAGGGCACATGCGCGAGTGGGAAAGGATGGATGATAGTGGGCTAGGTTAAGCGTTGAGGGGAGGTTGTGTGTCTGTAGTCTGCGCCAGAGTGTTGCGTGTTTGTTATCTAGGGAGGGGTGGGACGGGGTGTAGAGCTGGCGTGAGGCTCTGTATGCCTGGGTCAGCTCACTGAATGTGCGCATGCGTTCCTTCGTGAATCCCCGATCCGAGGCCACCTGAGCCCGGTTTAAAGAACCTCGGGCTAAAAGGTTGGCAGCCTCGTTCCCGGGATTCCCGGAGTGCGCAGGCACCCATATCAGCTCCACATGGCGGGGCGGAGGTGCATCGCGCGAGTCCAGTATGCCAAAAGCAGGGACATGAACTCGGCCTCGAGCAAAATTTAAAATCGCTGTTTTGGAGTCACTTAATATAAACCGGGCTTC
Source organism: Amblyomma mixtum (assembly GCF_055824585.1). Taxonomy (NCBI): domain Eukaryota; kingdom Metazoa; phylum Arthropoda; class Arachnida; order Ixodida; family Ixodidae; genus Amblyomma; species Amblyomma mixtum. The sequence goes on along the minus strand of NC_143018.1, from coordinate 96,692,962 downwards.
CGTGGGAGTGATAGCCAGTGCAATGGCGGCTTCCTCTGCAGCCTCTGGGGACGTGCCTGGAGGGAGAGGTAGTGTGAGGAGGGCGGATAATGAGGAGTCCACCACAGCTGCTGTCGCTTCATCATCCACGCATCACCCACGCAGGCAGCGTCCACGCATACGGCGTCCGGCTCGGGGCCGTACGCTCGATGGAGTGCCTTCGCACGGGCTCTACGGCGCTGCTCATGGTGGGACTGGTGCATATTGCTCGGGAGCGGCCTAATGAGAAGCTCCTGGTGAAGGGGTCGTGGGATGGCGCGGAGCGTTGGGTCGTTGGCCGATATTCTGATGCCGAGGGAGTACAGGATATACCGACCTGTGGAAGTTTGTGTGAGCCGGATGTATTGGACCTGTCGGTGGGCCTCCACCAGTTCCCCGATCGTGTTGTGGAGGCCCAGGCCTAGTAATCTTTCTGTGGGTGTGTTGAGGGGAAGATGAAGTGCTACTTAGAATGCCTTGCAAATCAAAGCATCCAAAGCGGTTTTGTCATGTTTGGATAGTTGTAAGTATGGGGTAGCGTACAGCACATGGCTGAGGACAAAGGCATGAATGAGGCGACATGGGTCGCGCTCCTTCATGCTTCTATGACGTCCCGACACGCTGCGGAGGAGGTGCGATATCGCGCCTACAACCTGCTTGAGTTTCCTGAGAGTAGTGGTGTTTTTGCCATCGTTCTGGATGCGCAGGCCTAATACACGGAGGGTGCCAACCTGAGGTACCGGATCACCATTCAGTTCAATGGCAGTGGGGAGCGGGGACAGCGGTGGTTCTTAGGACGGATGAGGAGCATTTCGGACTTCTCTGGGGAGCAAGACAGTCCGATGGTGCGTGCGTAATTTTGGCTGAGGGTGGCTGCTTACTGTAAGGTACTCTCTATGTCGCCGTCACTGCCGTGAGTAGTCCACAGGGTGATATCATCGGCATAAAGAGTGTGCTTCAGGTGGGGAATAGTAGCCAATTTTCGGGCAAGGGGGATGAGTAATGTTAAAGAGAAAGGGGAAAAAGACGGACCCTTGAGGGGTGCTGATACTCTGAAGCGTGTAGGAGGGGAAAGACAGAAGAAACAGACCCCGTAGTGGAGGGCTCCGGAATAGTTTCCATCACCTGGGGATCTTTAACGTGCACTGACAATGCACAGCACAACGGCGCCTTTTGCGTTTCGCCTCCATTGAAACATGGACGTCGCAGCCGGGATCGATACCGAGAACTATGACTCTAGCCGATCCACTGAGCCACTGCGGCATGTTAACTAGTAGCAACATAGCATAGTGGGCGAGTTGGTATTGCATCTTTATGGAACGAAACAGCGCAACTAAAACGAAGGACCAAGAAAAAGAGACACGAAGAGTCAGTTGTAAGTCAGCGCGTGTTCGTGTCTCTCTTTTTCTTGGTCCTTCGTTTTAGTTGCGCTGTTTCGTTCCTTAAAGATGTTAACTAGTTCGATGCAGAAAAGGACCACCAATAATTAGCATTCCGCTAACACGGTGCTTTATTATTGATGGAGTAAATTTTATTCGCGCGGACGTCAAAGAACCGTAAAACAAATTATAATTGCGACATTTACCATTCGTTCTTACGCCCGAGATTGCGCTACACGTGGCAAGCAATGAAAAAAAGTCTAAAGCAGGCCGTTGTTGCTAGCGTATGTTTCAGTTATTTTCGGCGAATTTTGTGCTGCTGAAGAGTAGCCGCAGATATGAAACAAAGACATCTTCATTTATTCACAAAGGAAAATTGGGTCACAGAACCAAGTAAAAAAATTCAGGGGGCACTTTGACTGTCTAAAGTGCGTAAAAGCGAAAGCGTTTTCCGCACCACTTTCGCTGCTTCTGTGGCACTGGTGGCGTCACATATAATCGAGTACTAATTACTAAGTGATGACAAATCACTAATTAATGCTTAATTACTGATTAATGCCTGAATACTAATTCACTGCTAATTAATGACGCTTAAGTTTCGCCTTTACGAGTGGAACGCGACAGCGTGTTGTAGCGCTGCCAGGGAGTCCACGGAACGCCACCACCCGTTCGGGGCGATGCCTTGCCCTTTGAACGCAACGCTTTTTGAGGAAAGGAAATGGCGCAGTAATTCTCTGTCATCTCGGTGGACACCTGAATCGCACCGTAGAGGAAGGGAGGAAGTGGGAGTGAAAGAAGCCAAAGAGGTCCCGTAATGAAGAAAATGAAAATTGTATTTGAGGAAAGGAAATTAAGCAGTAACTGTCTCGCGTATCTCGATGGACAGCCGTCAAAATTCAGGGGGGGGGGGGCACTTTTTTTACCTAAAGTGTGGTCACTGATGTGTGGTTAAGATGTTAAGCTTCGCCTCTAAAAGTGGAACGCGACAGCGTCTTGCAACGCTGCCAGGGAGTCCGTAGAACGCCATCGCCCATTCGGTTCTACGCCTCACTCGTCGGTAAATTGGTTTTTGAGGAAAGGAAATGTGTCTGTCTCTCATACCTCGGTGGACACCTAAACCCCGCCAGGAGGAAAGGGAGGAGGATGGGAGTGAGCGAAGACACCGCATTCACTAGACGCGCCTTTGTTCATTCCAAACCATCGCGCTGGAATGTAAGCGATCCGATGGCGCGATGTAAGCGATCCGTTTTTGCGCACTGTGTGCCAATTAAGGCTCGGAAATGCACTGCCGGACTTTGTTGTCACAACCGAAAGTTTCCCGGGACGTATTTTTGGTTACTTTAGAGAGGTTGTCGCGAGTGTTCGATTCCTGTCGGTTCGATTTTCGTATGAATATTTATCTTCTGTTAGCAGGAAAAAGTTGTATAAAGATTTGTGCGATGTAGTTCTTCCACAACCTATGTACAGGGCCTTATACAATGGAGGCCAGGGACGCGACGTACTTAAGCGTGTGAAGGCGATGCAGGTGCCGCCAAGTGCAAAAACTTTTTTCTTTAAATTACATACCGGAACACTACCAGTAAAGGAATTCTTGGAAAGGAAGCAGTTATTTCTACCTTGGGGATCACATTGTTTAATTTGTAAACAACCAGAAACAATAGACCACGTTTTTTTGCACTGTTGGGAGGGGGTATACTTTTGGGACATCTTGCAACGGACTTTAAAAAAGGAATTTCCGCTCGACGCTCATGGTATCCGGTACTTGCCTGTAGAGAGTGAGGATGGGACACCATTCGACCTCATTATGCTAATGGGCCTCCATTGTATTTGGCGCTCCAGAATGGCATGATATCATTGCGATCCTGATGCACGGCCAGCACGGATCTATTTTCGGGAGTGCATGCATAAGTATATTGAAGTTCAGAAACTTGCTCCTGAAGCTCCCGAGTGGCTCGAAAGAGTCGAGCCTTTGGTGACGCTTAAGGAGTTTTAATATGACGAAGCCACGCACCCCCGGGCGGATAGTGTTGTTAATTATTGCTCATTGCGCTCTGTAAGTGTATTTGTGTACTGTATTTGTATTTGTGTATTTGTATGTGTGTATTTGTGTATTTGTGTGTGTGAAGTTAGGCAATAAAAAAAAAAAAAGCTGGAATGGCGGAGTGGATAGCATGCTCGTCTGGCACGCCAAAGAACGGGGTTCGATTCCCGAGCTCGACCAATTTCCTACTCGGTTTTATTTATTTATATGGCCAGACTAGAAAAGTTAATTCGGCTAATTAGTTAATTAAGCAATTAACTAAGCTCAGTGCCACTTGGAGTGGTGGTGGTGAAAACTTTTATTTTGGGAAAAAGAGTTTGTGAGCCACAGAGTGGCCCCGCTACATGGTCGGCGTCCCTAGTCCGGGACACCGCACGACGAGGCCCCGTCTCTCGCCCGTTTCACCAGAGCCCTTTGGGACTCAAGAGAGGAGCAGTTGAGGAGGGCAGTCTCCCATGCCTCTCTGGAAGGGGTAGGGGAAGGGGGGAGGTGGGGATTTTGAGTTCATGCCCACACCATGTGGAAGATATCACAGGTCTCCCCACAGTGTGGGCATCGCCCATCCGTGTTAGGATCGTAATGTTTTATTATTGCAGGACAGAGTAGAGTACCTGTCTGCAGGCGCCTTAAAGTTCGCTCCTTCGTCTTACTCAGCCGTTTTGCAGGCGCCGGGAAAAGACGGTGGTTGTCACTATAATGTGTTAATATTTCCCTGAATCGCAGCAGCGGCTGGTTAGTCTCCGAGCCAGAAGAGCTGGGATGAGGAGCCCGGTGAGTAAGCGCTCGGGCAGCCGCGTCAGCGGCCTCATTACCTCGTAAGCCCTGGTGGCCAGGAGCCCAAATGATTCGTTTGGGTGTTGGATCAGTGGCAGTCCGTCGTAGAATACAAGCAGCTAAGGGGGAGATCTCCCCTGCCAAGTAATGTTCACATGCTTTTCGGGAGTCCGTGATGATTATTCTCGAATTGGCGTGGGCGGCAGCAAGCGCTATCGCTACTTCCTCGGCCCGCATTGAATTCGGGGCTCGAAAGGAGAGTCCATCAACGTGCATTTCCTGATGAACGACAGCGGCCGAGTAAAATCCCGTGGGCGATGGCCCTGCTACGTCAACATAATATACACCGGGTCGGGAGCCGTGTTGTCTCTCAAGAGCCCGAGCCCGCGCTTGTCGTCTGTTTTCATGCATGTCGGTGTCCATGTTACGGGGGAGCGGGGAGACCCAGAGCATATGGCGCCATAGTACTGGGATACGCTCCGCCTCCTCTGGAGTGCAGTCGTGTTGGATGTGTAAGCGGTTTAGCAGGCGGCGCCCAGGAGCCGTCTGCGTGAGCCGCGTGTATTGGTTCACGAGGTGGGCCTCCCGCAGCTCCTGGTAGGAGTTTAGCACCCCCAATGCCTTGAGTTTGGCATTAGAGGTAGCCACCGGGAGATCCAGGGCTCGCTTAGTTGCCTTGCGGATGACGGCGTCTATTCGCGCCTCGTCTTGCTTAGTAGTGCGGAGATATGGCACGGCGTAGAGGATCCGGCTAGTCACGAAGGCATAGACGAGCCGAAGCGCGTCCCTGCCCCGCAGACCACCCCGCTTGTTGCAAACGCGGCGGATCATGCGCCCTACCTGTTCGCCTACTCTCTTGAGTTTCGCAATAGTGGAGTCCGGTCTGAGTCTCTGGTGAATGAAAAGGCCCAGAATACGGAGCTCCTCCACCTCTCTAATAGGACCTCCTGACAGAGAGATGTGTATTGCTGTCCTATCCTTTGGGTTCGCTCTGACATGCAGAAGCTCTGATTTCGCTGGAGCACATTGGAGCCCACAGTCATTAGCATACGCATCGACTATGGAAGCAGCCTGCTGAAGGCGGTCCTCCATGTCCCCAAGGCTCTCCTGAGTGGTCCAAATTGTAATATCATCTGCATATAACGCGTGTTGAATGCCTTCCACCCGGGCCAATTGGCTTGGGAGGCGCATCATAGCAATGTTGAACAGGAGCGGTGATAACACTGCTCCCTGAGGGGTACCCCGTGTTCCCATCATGTAAGGGCCGTATTCCTCGCCCTCAATCCGGAGAAAGGCCTGGCGATTAGACAAGAAATCTCTTACATACGCGTAGGTCCTAGCGCCACAATCGGTAGAGCTCAAGTTGGCCAGGATGCTTCCGTGTTTCACATTGTCGAAAGCCCCTTTCAGATCAAGGGCGAGGATGGCTTTGTCATTGTGTTGCATAGTTGTGGGTCGTATTACATCCCTGTGCAGCTGGAGAAGGACATCCTGTGCAGACATGTGAGGGCGAAACCCGAACATGGTGACTGCAAAGAAGCCCTTACTCTCCAGGTATGGAGAGAGGCGATCCCGTACCATCGTCTCCATAAGCTGGCCCGCACATGAGGTCAGTGATATGGGCCTCAGGTTGACCGTATTCACGGCCTTACCTGTTTTAGGGCACTTGGAGTATTACTATACGATCGCTTCAATTGGTTGCATGGTTACTAGCCAAAGTACAATTGGCCCCGTTTGAAATTCACGCACTATGACGTCACGGCTGTTTCGACCAACTGAAAAGCGTGACATTTCTGTCGACAACTGCTGCTTACAACGATGAGACATTAAAGGCTTTCGCCTTAAAAGATGAAAAATAACGTTTCGGGTCCCGTACGGGGCCATTGTTCACAATAAGGCTGTCACAGAAGAAGGGATGGTTATATACGCTTCAGTATCTTCTGCAAAGTTTTCACGCAGATATGATGTAGCGTGCCCTGATTCTTGTTTAGCGTGTTGGCCGCTAAACAAGAAGACGGTGTTCTGTCGAACCTAGGACTATACAAAAACATCTTCACTTGTTTATTTTTATTTTGGTTATATCTCTTCTTGGTCGCAAGGGTGCAGCAGTCAAAGAAGCGAAGCCCATCACAATTGAGCAAAGAAAAACCCGATTTTAAAAGCCCATGATGCACCGGCGTCTGTATCGTTGGAGCCCCGTATTTAGGGTCCCCCACGTCTTGGGTACCCTATTTTAAAGCTCTCTAGTAGGTAGTCGTAGGTAGTCGAAACGACATGGTAGTCGTTTCTACAGTCGTCGTCGCTGCCACTGGGTTCGGCAAAGGGTTCCATCGGCGCTAGGAATTAGATTTATCGACAGGGCTCATGAACGCGCACATTACCGAACATACCCTCGTGGCCAAGCTCAGACATGGCAGTCAGAGTGTTGCGGAGCGACTGAGTGTTCAAGCATCCGTGCGGGCTTCCGTGGGATGTTGCCACGGAGAAAGCGTGTACATGCGGTTTGTGAATGGGTGCAAGTGGTCGGTTTGTCGGTCTGCATGGTGGACAGGCAGGGCAAGGGCGACGCATTCTACTTACCCTGTATGGATGGAAAACTTTAATGTGCAAGTGAGTTGGGACCATGCAAGGTCCCAGGGCCCCCGTACAGCCTTCACATTACGCGCATGTAGTCCACGTAGGTCAATGCACTTCCACCCCGGCTCACAGAGCGAAGTTGCGTATCCGGGTCCTGCGACGCAAGGAAGGCCTCCCACCCCTCTCATTTTCCGTTGGCGGGCTGTCCCTGTGGGGGAGGGTCAGCAAGACAGCCGAAGAGGATGTGGTCCAGGGTGGCGTGCCATTCTCCGCAGACAGTGCACTGAGCTGAGGGATAGTAAGGGTTCGGGTCTGGAGTCGCCTGCAGAGGATATGTTGGGAGTGGGATAGGCGGGGGTGGAGAGGGGGGTAGAATCAACGGGCAAGGCTTGCTTGTCGAGTCAGTTCTGAGAACGTGTGTGCCTGATCCCTTGAGAAATTCTAGCTGGGGTCGCCATTTGCCAGCCAATAAGTCCTCGGGCTATGTTATTGGCGGCCTTTTTTCCGAGAGTGCCAGAGTGAGCCTGCACCCACACGAGCTCAATACGCCTATCGCGATTTAGGGTGTATATTCTCAACATCTGCCAAGCGCGGGGATGGACGCGTCCGCGGGCGAAGTTAAGAATGGCTGTTTTGGAATCGCTAACTATGTAAGCCGCATTCGTTTGGGCAATGGCTATTGCTATAGCTGCTTCCTCTGCTTCTTCCAGGATAGAGGGGTGGGAGGTATGAAATAGGTAAGTGGGGGGCTGCTGGATGGTAAGCAACAGCTATTGAGCGGTCTGGATCATACGCAGCGTCCACCAAGCGCACATGCTCTGAAGTGCCATATTCTTTATGGAGAGCTGTCGCTCGCGTGACACGGCGGGATTGATGGCACTCAGGGTAGACATTCTTAGGAAAGGGTATGAGGATAAGCTCCGCGTGAATGGCGCGAGGGAGAGAGATTAAGTCTGCAGCCTGTGCGGGTATCCGAATTCCCAGAGAATCCAGTATATACCCTCCCGTTTCCGTGCCAGCCACACGAAGGTGCCGTCTGGGCGACGTGCATCTATAAGTTCTTCTATAGTGTTCTGCATTTCTACTTTTAAGAGCCTGTCCGTGTTAGTGTTCTTTGGTAGGTGTAGCGCTGCTTTGGTAGCGATGCAGATTAGAGCATTGATCTTACCTTTATCGGCACAGGAGAGGCTCAGGTAAGGATTGGCGCACGAATGCGACTAAGCACAAAGGCATGCGGCACCTTAAGATTGTCTGATTTGTCTAGACCGGCTCGTGAATGTGAAACTCTTCTAAGCAGATGGATGACGGAGTAATTGGACTGTTTTAGTGCATTCAGGGAAAGGCTGTTTTTACCCCTTTCCAGTGAAGGCAGGTCAAGAATGCGGAGGGTAGGTGTTTGCGGTATGGGAGTGTCATGCAGGTAAATCGTAATGGGGGCTGTAGGGACGCATCGTGGGCGGATTATGAGGAGTGGTGACTTTGTGGGCAGCATTCAAGCCCAATGCTTGCCGCGTGAGTAGCTATAGTTGTGGCTGCTTCCTGAAGGGTCGATTCTGTGTCGCCATCCGAGCCGTATGTGGTCCAAACCGTTATATCATCCGCGTAAAGTGCGTGTCCTAACTGCGGGATTCGGCTGACAGCATTGGCCAAGGGGATGAGGGCGAGGTTGAGGAGGAAGGGAGATAACACCGCCTCTTGCGGGGTACCAATTTTACCAAGGGTGAAGGAGGGGGTATGCATATCATCTATTTGCAGGGACGCGGTGCGACCGTTCAAAAAGGCTCGGATATATTTGTAGGTCTTAGGCCCAACTGAAGCTCATAGATGCCCTGCAGGTTGACGCTCTGCGTAACTTTGTTAAATGCTTTGGTGAGGTCGTCTGTCAGGATTGCTCTGGTGTGATGTAACATGTCATTGAGGATAGCGTGTGAAATCTGCAGCAGGGCGTCCTGTGCCGAGAGATGGGCTCGAAATACTACGATAGTATAGGGATATAGTATATGGGATTCTGTGTGTTGCGTCAGACGGGTGAGGGTGACATGCTTAGTTTGCCCAGGCACGAAGTCAGCGAAGTGCAACGGAGATTTTGGGCATTAACTTATTTGGTTTAGGTACGGAAATAATTTTCCCGTGCTTCCACGGAGCAGGTAGCACCACCATTTGGCAGCACTGATTGGAGTCACTAAACGGTCATCAGGATTTCTGAGCATGACATTCGCAGTCTCCAGCACGTGCTCACAGTTTGGGGGACGAAGCTTAACTCCCGCTCCCAGACGTCGGTAGTGTAAATAAATATTTCTCTCTCTCTCTCTCTCTCGATATTGATATTGCCGCCATTACGGTGTCGTAAGTCTGGAGATGTCGCCGCAATAACGGCAATATCAATATGGAGACAGAGAGAGCGCGAAATATTTATTTACACGACCGATCTCTGGGAGCGCGAATTAAGGTTCCTCCACCAAGACGGTGAGCAGGTGCTGCAAGAGGCTGCCCCATGAAGACGCCCTTTTGCCGAGGTGGGCAACCCAGGAATCCCACATGGGTATGTAATGAGACTGCGCGACGTGTTGGCTCTTGGGCAGTTCCAGTATGCGTCGACATGCGTGGTTATGGAGCCTTAAACTTGACAAGCGGTTGTATCGGGGTCCTGTTGTATTTAGTGTATAGTGAAGTCACTGGTTAGTGAGTGTCTTTGGGCTTGTCATCCTGCTGATTTCCGAATGGACGAGTGAGGTGTTGAGCAGGGGTTCGTCTACTGCCCGGGTGCAGATCAGGATTCATGTTGCAGGCCAGGAGCTGGAGTCGCAGTTGTTCAACTATAAGATGGGAATGGGTCTCATTGCAGCGTCTGGCGTCTCCTACGGGATGTGGTATCCGAGCGGTCGTAGGAGTCTGCGGCCGTCGGGTGGGCCATGCAAACGCTTGTGGTGGTCCGACCGATGGGCCTCCCTCTAAAAGTTCTTGTGGACTGCGAGTTGGAGAAGCTTTTCCGTGCTGGCGAACCGGGGCCTGCGCAAGGCGGTCCTTAGTGGCTTCCATAGATTATATTGGCCTATTCTGACTATTTGAGTGTGAGGCTGCTGTAGGGAAAGAGGTATGCCAGGCGGCCGACAACAAATTCGTCCACCATGATCAGCGTGTCCCGCTCCTCAAGGCCGCAATCGCGGTTTGGCACATGCTGAAGAGGTTGGCTCTTTGTGGTATCTGCTTTTGCAAGAGGTGTATGGTACATACGGCGTCCGCATTTGCTTACAAGTGTAATCCGAGCACGTGGTGGAGCTGAACCGTGGGAACGGGCTGGCCGCTGACGGCGACTTCTATCGGGGGATGATGTGGTTGCGACCGGATCACTACTAGTTATAATCTGTGTGGTGACCAGGCCATGCCCATCTCCCCTGCGATTTGAAGGGTATCCTGTGCCGCGTCGATCGACCCTACTGTGATCCAGAGGGTGATGCTGTCTGTGTACTGTGCGTGATGCAAGTCGGAAAATTCGGCCAGCATCCGCGCGCATGGCACCATTCAAACGTTAAAAAGCCAATGATAAATTAAAGCTCCCTGTTGAGTGCCTAAAATAAAATAAACTTCATACTATGCCCTCATCCTGGCATCGTAGAGAATGTGAAGGTCCTCGGTAAGCTCCGTTGCAGCGACCACAGAGTGTAAAGGTATCGTATTAGCTTCAATTTGGAGGGGGAACGGAGGAAGCTGGTGAACAATGCGACAAGTGGGGCTAGTTGGTATTTCTTTTAATGCGATGTTGATTGCCTCAGGGCATAACACGGTATGTAATGAGAGATGAGGATGCTTACATAAATGAGAAAAGGTTCGCTGATCTGATGAAATCGAACAGTGAACTGTTATGAGGTCCTTGAGTCCAAGCTGTGTATGAAACACTATTGTTCGGCGGAAGACCCGCTGCCCTCAGGTGCCGAATTCTTGTCGGCTTCAACGCCGGGCAAACACACATGAGGTGGTGAATGTCGGCCTCAAAATTTCGGTTCCTGCAGACTGGACACCCATGGCGGGGATATACACCTTCGAATCGCGGCTTCTTTCGTGTGACAGCCGGAGTCAGGGCAACCGCGACCCCAATCCTCCGAAGCGTAACCTCCTCTGCAGGGGTAAGACCACGGGGGAGGGTTACTGCCCACGAAGGGATTAGAGCACGTGTGCGGTGGCGGAGGTGTTGCTTTTTTTTTTAAAGCAGGGTGGTTTCATCCAGAGTGAGGACTCGAGGCGAAGACGAGGTTGGGGTCACAGGGCGGGTTGCAGAATTTGCTTTGCTTTGGGAACTCAGAAGGTCTCGAGGGTCCCGCTCACTTCGGATTGGCTGCGGAATACATATCACGAGACGGTGGATGTCCGAGCAAATGCCTGGGGTGCGACTGTAGCGGCGTAGTAGGCGTATGACGTGAAAGGCGTCGGTTCGGATGACAATGCGAGCCGTAACGGCGTCCACAGAGCAAAGTGTCTCTTGAACGGCAAGCATCTCCGCACAGGAGGAGGAAGGAGGTTCTGGGAAGCAAAATCTGGACGTTTTGTTTTAGGGCAGGCTTGGAAGGGCAGTAAATTGCAGTTGTGGTTTCGCAAGCCTGGACGCCTGCGTCGACGTATAAAACGATATAGCCATGCCGCAGATGGGCGTCTTGTTCTGTAATTCGTTCGCGAAACGACGCCGTCACGAGGGTACATGATGGCCGACGTAGATCTATTGGTCTCTTATCGCTTAGCTGCACAAAATGCCAGGAAGGGAGGTCTGTCGGAGGCGGCTGTAGAATGGAGTCCGAGGAAGCATACTCCCTGAGTGCACACGTTGCGTGTGTAAGGTTAGACTTAGGCAAGCGAGCATCACGTCTTTGCCGCACCAGCTCATCTAGTGTATTCAGCGGCGCATGTTCTTGCAGCGCCACGATCGGGGTGATGCGGGGAAGGCAAGTGATGACCCCCATTGCCTCTCAATTAACGGCTTCAAGGCGATCCCACTGAGCCGTCGTCAAATCCTGGAATTGGGCTTGGTAAATGAAGCACGGTTGCACAACCGCCCTCACCAACTGCCGTGCAACATGAGAGTGGGCGCCGCCTGTTTTAGGAGCAATGCGTCTAATCAGAGCTAACGCCTGAATCACTTGCTCGTTAATAATAATAATAATAATAATAATAATAATAATAATACATGGTGATACATGGTGATACATACAAACTCGGGCCTGTCAAAGCCAAGGGAGGCTTGCAGGACTAGGCCCGGCAAAATCGCAAAATAATAATAATAATAATAATAATAATAATAGTTTATTTTTCCTCTTTTACAAATAAAGACGCACCCGCGAAAAAGCTCCTTCAGAGAGCAGCTTGACGAGGCGACGGCCCCCTTACTGACGGCATTTGGCAGCACAGGATAAATCAACTGATCGAATTTTTACATCAGTCCATCAAAATTGAATGAAATTTGAGTTAAAGCACAGAAAAAATCAAAGTACATCATGTCCAAAGCTCTAAATAAGGACATAGACAAACTGTTCATAAAAACATTTGACGGAATTGTTCTACGAAAAAACTGTAAAATATTTCCGACTATTGCGTGAGTGTTGATTGAGTAAAACAGGAAGCCTGTGACGAAGCATCTGCTTGCCACAGTTTGTGCGACAGCCAGTGATATGCCAATGTTCTGGATTTCGGACTTTATATGTATTAATGTTTTGTTGAAGCGCCGATAATGATGTTAGCGTGTCGTCCTTCTTGGTGATGCCTTGTCTATATAGTACGGAAAGCCTGTAGTTATACAAAGACGTCACTTTAACAATTTTTAGTTGCTCAAATAATGGCCCTGTATGCGCGGCGAAAGGAGCTTTAGAAAAAAGTCTGATTGCTCATTTTTGTAGCAGTAATAACTTGATGATATTTTCCCCAGTTTTGGGTGCCCACACTAGGGAGCAATATTTTAAAATAGAGGAAAAGAGGGCATTGTATACGAGAATATTAACATTAGAGAACACTAGCTCGAGAAAGCCAAGCAGTCCCTGTTCCTGTACGATAAAAGGCTCAAGACTGGATGAAGTGCTAGTGAAGCGGAGGCAGATTAACGAGCTACCGGTAAGAGTTTAATATGCAGAGAATCGAGCATGCTCAAAATAACGGATGTAGCCTAAAAGCGGCGAAGAGGAAATTAGGCAAAGTTAAAAAACAAATGTATGTGTTAAGGGACAAGGAGCAGTGTCATTAGCATATCAATATTAATACGAAAGTTAAAATAGCCCAAGAGCTCTACACAAATCTTTACAGTTGCCTATGCAATCAGAACGTTAATGATGGGCGGATCAGATGAACTTTGCGGGGATACGGTGGCAGCAAGTGGCAAAGGACACGGGTAATTGCAAAGACATGCCGGGCGCAGTCACGCTGATGATGATGATGATGTGGAGTGCTTTGGTTGGGAAGGCAGAACGTTCGATTGGACACCACTGTGACGCTGAATTGTGCCGTGTGGTGTGCAACAGAAGCCTTCAGGTATTTGCTTATTAGCGTGCCATATCCGGTGGCGGCAAGTGTGAGCAAAATGTGCTCGTGCCTGGCGTTGCCCAAGGCCTTGTGCGCATTTTATGCCAGTGTGGCCCGGGTATTGCCCGTGAGATCGCGGGTTTGGCGAAGTTTCTTTCAGCTTTAGCAGGACGTCCCGCAGCGAAAGGTTCGGCGAAAGCCATATTGGGTTGGGGCAAAGAACTCCGCAGATTCTACTGGCCTTTGCAGACCGTGCAGCACGACGCTTACGAATAATTTACCTACGCAGCTTGTAAGCGAGATGGGCATGATGTTCAATGATTTCAGTTTTTGCCCGGCTTTGGGATTAAAATGATGTGCGCGTGTTTCCAGGCCGCGGGAAGCGCACCTCCCCTCAGTTCTCACTAAACAGGCCGGTCAGCTCTGCCCTGCTGAAAAAAAGTTATATGATGCAATAAACTCATAGATCATTCATCATAGAATATCATACAATCTGTATGATATATCATACTAATTGTATGATATATCATACAGATTGTATGATATTCTATGATGAATGATCTATGAGTTTATTGCATCATATAACTTTTTTTCAGCAGGGTGCGAGGTACTGTCGGGGACAAAAGTCTCCGGACCACGTGTTCCACAAATGAAGCTTATAGCTCTACTATCAGACAGCGGCTGGTGACCGTACTTGAGGAGATGAAAGAACAAAAATTTAACTTTTAGCTCCACAAGAGTGGTTTCCAACCGCCGACTAATAGCAGAGCTATCGGCTTCCTTAGAGGAACACGTGGTCCGGAGACTTTTGTTTCCGACTGTACATATCATCCAGGTTTGGAAGCATCTTCAATGTACACCGATCGTACCCCGGCGCCGTGTCTCGCTGTATGTGAGAAAGAGCCTCTCGGACTTGCGCGAGCGTAATGTCCGCGTTTATGTGCGCGTTTGGAGCCAGGAATGCGGAGACTGCTTGCTCGGATCTAGAAAAACAGGAGCCGGTACGTATCTCCGTTTTAGGTGATATGAGGTGTGTGTGCCCTAAATCGTCTCGATCTGAATAAGACGGTGTGTGTTTGCTTCTGAGCGCGTCTTACAGGCAGTGGGGTGAGGTGGTTCCACGTGTGCTCGGTTCTCAACGTTCCGCGCAACGAGTTGTACATGCTTGACCTGTTGGACTTGATCAGCTGCGCGAATTAGTCAGCCGCTCTTAAAGTCATTGTAGAGATGAGCTGGTGAAGTTTATGGTTCAAACCGTGGTGTTTCTAGCGGCGGGTCACGGCACGCCTCCTCCCACATGTGGAAAATGTGCCGATCGAACTGCGGCGCATCCGAGGTTTTTTGCACGTGTATCTTCGGCTCGTGTACCTCCGTACGGAGAGTTTCCGCCCATGTGTCTATCGACGCCGGGACCGATCCCAAAGCCACCATCGCCTCCCGGAACTTGTTCCAGTCACTGATCGCCTGTCGTTTGAGCGAGGATATTTTGGTATAATGTGTGAACCTGACTGGTTGTAGTGATGGTCACTAACTAGCGCATCCGACAATAGGACTTGCAATGCCGTTATCACACCCTGGCTGACAGCCATGAGATCTGGTGTGGTGCCTCGTACCATACTTATGCCGTTTCGGGTGTGCACGGTGGGGTCCGTCACAAGAGAGTGCGTGTTGTGCGAATGTGTTGTGGATCATGTTTCCTTTACAGATGTTGGACGGGTAGCGCCAAGCTCTGTGTCTCCCGGGCCGCCGCGGTGTCCCAGCGGCTAGGATGCTCGGCTCCTGACCGGAAAGACGTGGGTTCGATCCCGGCCATGGCGGTCGAATTTTAAAGGAGGCGAAATTCTGGAGGCGAAATTCTGGAGGCGAAATTCTGGAGGCCAGCATGCTGTGCGTGCTGTGTGAAATTTCGACCCCAGGGGGTCGAAATTTCCAGAGCCGATTTCTACGGCGTCCCTCAGCCTAAGTTGCTTTGGGACTTAAAACCCCATAAAACCATAAACCTCTGCGTCCCGCGTTGAAATCCCCTGCAATTACGCGGTGAGTTGCGAGGCTCGCGCTACGAGATATGGTACATGTTCGCTCTTGTTTTTGGGTGGACGGTACGCTCTCACTAGCAGTAAACTATACTTCGTTCCTGCATTTGGGGGAAGTAATTCCCTGATCTTGTGTTCGGCGGCTGTCGACGCGGACGCGGTGGACGTGGGATCGGCCAAGGTAAGGGTGTTACGGACTAGGATGGCCGTGCGAGGTGAGGTAGCTGTAAGCCAGGCAGGGCCCTATACCTGTCTCCTGGAGTGCGATGACGTCCGGGGTTGATGGAGCATTCTGAAGATATGTCGCAAGGGAGCTCTGGTTTTTTCCTGCACTCCCTGCATTTCTACTGCCCGATCGTGATATTGTGCAGCTGTTCTTTCTGTGATCGGTCTTCGCGGCACCACGAAGCTTGGGAGACAATGTCCTCGGCGCACAAGGACAACACCTGGGTGCCTTCGGCACGCATGAGAAACCAGTTGTCATTGGTCTGATGTTTTAAACCATAGTCCATCCCCCACTATCCTAACGCTTTCAAGATGACGTTTACGTAGGGCGACATCTCCCCCGATATCTTGTAGATCTCCCAGGCTCCCCTATACAATCGCTTGCCGCGCACAACTGCACTCAGCTTTTCTCGGGTAGGAGTTTGATTCGTCTACACTTTCGGTAACACTTAAAACAATCGGGATATGTTGAATGACCGTGGTCCTAGTATTATTGTAGTTCCCCACGAAGACCATGCCGGAAGGAGAGATGACAAGCTACGTTGAGTCACCATGGATGATGGCCTCCGATTTTATTATAGTCCAGAAACAAGAACGAAACAAACGTCACGCTGGGACAATGCACCTCGCCTCTGTAAAAGATTCGTGCTCAACCCAGGGCATAGTGAATGTAGAGCTACCAGTGACTCTAAAGTGACCACTAGCGAGGTGAAAGAAATCCACGAGCCGTAATAAGGGAGTAATTACTCATTGGCATCCACCCTAGCGCAGCCATACGGCTACAAAGGAAAGCTAAAAAGCTTTCTCAGAAACTTCGTATTTAAAGGAAAATTTGTCCTGGTCCGGGGTTCGAACCCGGGACCACCGCTTCACCGGAGCAGTCGCTCTGCCAACTGAGCTAACCGGGACGGCAAGCTTATGGTAGGGTGAGAGCGAATTGATCAATAACTCGAAGTGGGAACATTGTTGGCCAAGTGTTTAGGGGAATTTTTCTTTAACTACGAAGTTTCTGAGAAAGCTCTATAGCGTTCCTTTGTAGCCGTATGGCTGCGCTTGGGTGGATGCCAATCAGTAATTACTCCCTTATTACAAATTTACTCCAGCTTGGGGGATTCCCCTAAACATTTGACCAATACACGAGTCGATAAACGTTCTCTGGTGGATATTGTTATGCTGACTTAAAAAGCACATCCCTTTTGGAGAACACTAGCCCCCTTTTGGAAGCTGAAGGTCACTACGCAGAAAAAGTAGGAATGTGGTGTCGAAAACACGAGCTGCAAATTCGTTATATCTCCATGTTCTGAACAGGCGCAGGCAGTTATTCAGTGGCAGGTACGCATCAAAAAGAGGAGCAAATTCTGGCGTCTTCAGAACTTTTTCTACTGGAGCACCACAGAACACCATGGCTATAAAAACTTAGTTCTTTTCGAAAAGTGTTATCTGGAACAAAAAGTTCAGGAGCTTCGACTATCCCTCGGATATGGCATATTTCGTATCGATCAGCCGGAGCACTGATGTCCACGGCTGACACGCTGGTAAACTGCCAGAGAGCATCGGTGAACTCCTCCATGAGGGTCTTCTCATCTGATTCTCTCCAGATGAATCAACGGACTTATTGTAATCTTTGAGCCTGACATCGCAATAGCTCGCACAGATTGAGGTTCTGGCTCGAGTGCCAAGGGGCAAGGAACAGCTTTTTCTGCTATATAAAGGACATTGCACCATTTTTGCTGAATGGTGCACTTTTCGGCCATTTTCCCAAAGGCAAAAAAATTGCAATCGACGTCATCATGCGAGGTCTTAAATTTCATCAGAATGGCCTGGTCATTAAGACGTGGCACGAGCTGTCCCAAATACGGTGGCGTGTACGTGCGGCTAGTTTGCGCAGGAGGCGTCGAGGCTTTCAAAACGCTCAGCACTGTTGACCCTAGACTGGTGGATACGACGTAGTGCACCAGGGCAACAAGTAGGGACCAAAGCATAAAAAATGTTCATTAAGAATGCTGCTCAGCAAGCATCACGAGGCGGGCATATACTCTTTTCAATAAGGAATCGATTCGTATCTATAATTGAGGTTTTGTAGCTCACTCATCCGTCTACAGCCCCGTACCTATCAAAAGCTAAGAGACTATAGATATTTAGAAAGGCAAACTACTCAACCTACGACTGCCATGAAAGCGTTACTACAGTTTTGTTCGCGCTTCTGGGCAACAAATCGGACAATAAGCTACTGCATCCACTTGTGCATCGAGCACTTTTACCGAGCAGCAGGTTTTCGCAAAGTACAAAACGAATCTGTACAGCTAAAGTCACAATTTATTTATGATTTATGGGAGGCAATGTAGCATCATCGTCATCATCAGCAGCAGCGCTCACTGAAGGGCAAAGGCGTCCCCCATATCTCTACAATTGACCCCTCCCTTTGCCAGTAGCGGCCACCGTAACCCCGCTAACCTCTGAATCTCATCCAGCCCCTTAACTTTCTGCCGCGACCTGTTACGCTTGACTTCTCTTGGAATGCATTCCGTTACACTCATAGACCAATGGTTATCCTACCATGGAATTACATGCACTGCCCAAGCCCATTTCTTCCTCTTGATTCAAATGTGGCAACAATGCAAAAACAGAAATAGGGCGGGACACCGTGGTATTTTCTGTCGGCAACATATATCATAAATATGCAGCCTGCAGGGCTAGCTTCGGCATCATGTAGCTGACTCGTTTTGAATCGTTGCCTTTCGTAATTGGTCGAATATGTGAGGAAATCTAGTCTTCATCGATCTGAAGAGTTCTAGAGCAGCTGACAGTCTCCCTACATGGCTTAGCGTGTGGGGGAGGGGGAAGGGGCAGGCGGGATCGTAGGTGAAATTTTGTACTTTTTGGCGCTGAGCAATGCAATTTCGGCAAGCTTTTTGGGAAGTCCACTGTATGTTCAAACGAAACAAGTCGCTGAAATAATTACTTCTGGCATTTTGAATTTCTTATACATCATTGCTATAACACATTGCAACACATATCGCTGTTGTGAAAACCATGAGAGTTTCTGTAAAGTTTCAACCCCAGGCACGACAACAATGCACCATTCTCTAAATTTTGCTATATTTTTTCTTTATTATGCTACAATAATAATGCATTCTTCCTCTCACAACGCACTCAAAAGTATGTTTCGGAAGAAGAGCTCGCGCAAGAAAAAACGAACTAAAAGGAAATCACGACTTGAAAGCTCGTTATTTTGACTCCTTATCATTGAAATCTTCTGTCAAGGTATCCATGCCCTCGCATGTAATCAATATCTCCTCTTAGCGCATAAGTTTCTTACTTGGGACGCTGATTTATTCCTGCAGTTCATCGGAGCGCAAGGCAGCAGCTTCAATCAGTTCACTAGAGCTTAAAGCTGAAAATTTAAAACATGCGGACGCGCCCTGAACTTCAATATTCAAGATTTTCGATCAATGCCAGATGCTGTAATTTGGAAATCACCTACCTATTGCTTATCATGCAAGCGGGAGCGAAGTCAGCAGCTTTGTGATTGATCGATTTGCCAGCCTATTTAGAGGCTCCCCAATATTCTTTTTGGTTTTTGTGAACACGTAAACTTTTCTGTGTTGGCTGAGAAGTACACACGCAATCCTGAAACATTAAGCTATGAAGACATGAACGACTCTGAAGTTGTAGGTTTCGGCTGCCGTGCGCTGCTTTTGGTTCAATTAAAACAGAATTGCACGCGGCAAAGCTGGACTCGAGTGGCGCGATTGTTATATCTACGCTTATTCGCGGCAGAGCATTTTCGATGGTTCAAGCAGATTTCGTTTCTTCAGATGCACAAATCTTTATCAGTTATGAGCTTTTATCTCTAATGTGCCTACGCAATTTATTATTTCATTAATGATCATTTACCTTTGAGATCGTTGTGCGAATAGAGTAAGCGATGATATTTAATGACCACGTTCCATTGATTGGTCATTCACCTTTCTGACCTCTTCGGTTGTAAAAAATTGGCGGGGGCTTAACTTTGGCTAGGCCTGGTAGGTTGCGAAAGCAGGTGTTTTATACGGCATATGCAGCGCCTCTAGTGGGAAGAGCGCGGCGCGCCGTGCCAAGCGGCCGCCGTTACCCGACGACCCGAGTTGGTACGCGTCTCTGGCTCCTGGTATGACATCACGCTTTGACATCACTAGGCATGGTATGACGTCAGGGGTCATTGTAAAGGTCAAACGCTACAAGTGGCCGCCGCTACGTGAAAGGCCGTTCTTGGGAGTAGTATTGCTTGCACAATAAAAAAAATGCTGGGTTCTAGCACTGCTAACCAATAAAAGTTGAGCTTAAGGAAGTTCGTGCAGTGTGGCCAACAACGTCACTTGCCTGGAAGAGCGATTGAGGCGCTTTTCCTTTCCTTTCTTGACTTGCGCACAAATGGAAGTTGATGAAGACTACGACGTGCAATGCACAGTGCGATCTCCAGTCCAAACTCATACCTTTTTTCACTCCCTGCCCTCCTTGTGGTAGACTCCCCCGGTGTTGCTCTGCTGTGTGCTTTTCTTTTGCCTTTAGTATGTAGAGGTGAACAGCAATATTTGCCTCCCGATTCTTGGCCGACCCCCCAGTGTGGGTATGTGCCATCTTTTCGAAGGCTAATAACAACAATAAGTGTGGCGCCGTTTAACACGAGGCCTGATATGCTGAGGCGATAGCATAGTGCTCTTGTGCAGTGGCCAGCGAAGCTTATCGGTTCGCGCCACCGCAGGCTCTCACGCTAGTTGTTGTAATACTTATTTTATTTCTACACGTTGGCCAAGGTCGCCGTATTTAAAGTTTTGTTTATTTTCCGCTATTTCTCGCATCACGTGACTAACTTGAGAGCCTTCACCATGCAGTGACATTTTTCGGGTTATGAGGCATGTTGTGAGACCTTTCGCACTAAAAAAAATCGGAGGACGCTTCAGCTTCGTCGTTAAGAGTCAGACGCGACAGCGTGTTGAAGCGTTGCCAGGGAGTCCACGGAATGGCATTGCCCGTTCGGAGCGACGCCTTGTACGAAAGAAAGGAAACGACGCCTCTCATATCTCGGTGGAAACCCGAACCACGCCGTAAGGGAAGGAAAATGAAATAAAAATTGTTATTAAAGAAAGGAAACGAAGCCTGTCTCTCTCTCATATCGCGGTGGACACCCGAACCCCGCCGTAAAAGCCTTAAGGAGAATGAAATGAAAAGTGGTTTGAAGGAAGGAAACATTCGCTGTGGCTTAGCTTGGTTAAGCCCGGTAATTGCGAAAGCAATATCCTAGCTACGCCATGGTTCAGCTCGTAGTGTAGCTGGTGGTGGTGCTTGTGGTTAGACTTGTGGGGATGCATCGGTTATACAGTCCAATCCAGTACAATCCAATCTAATCCAATCTAATCTAATATAATGCAATCAAGGTCAAATGAAGGTCAATGGTGGTCACCGCGTAAAAGGCGTAAAAGTGCAAGTAGTATTGCTTTCGCAATAAAAATGAGTCTGCCTCTCATATCTCAGTGTACACCCAAAAGGAATGGACACCACAGTACATGCCTCTAAAGCACCTTTCTGAGGCAACACCGTATTCACAAGACGCGCCTTTGTTGACACCAAACCATCGAGCTGGCGTGGTGGAGCGGTTAGCTTGCTCGTCTTGCACTCCAGAGGCCCTGGCTCGATTCCCCAAATCCATCAACTCACTACTCGCTTTTGTTTATGAATGCTCCTGGGATTTTCGCTCACGGCCAACGCCAACGAAGACGACGACGACACCGGCTTTACGGCGACACGGCGCAATTAATGCTGTCTCGTTAAAAAGCTTGAGCTCATCCCACAGACCCGTGTCTAACTTACTGTAGTGCTATCCATAGCGTTGCCCAACTTAAAATGCATTGCCACTTGTACAGCGCAGTGCCATGTAAAGCCTTTACATTACAGAGCAACGGTGCCAAGGCAACCACCAGTGCTATTCTCTTAGAAATGTGTCATAGCTGTACTCGCCCCGCGTCGACGTAAAGCACAAACGAAGAGCAAACCAGTTTACAAAGCATTGATATATATTGCACAAGGTGGGCTTGAAGAGAATTGTGGTATCTTTCATCCGACGCCAATGACTGTTTATGTCAATGGCTGGTGCGCATGCATGTGCGGCCGCATGCAGATATGCTACAGGCATGGGAATGAAGAAAGGGGTAGCCGCATCTCCCTTTGAAGGCGATACCTGAACGCGGATGCACCGCAAACCTACATTGTAACAACATCACCTAGTGGACGTCCTGGTATTATTCGTACGCTCTTACATTTCCCTGGTGCTTTTTTGCTTTGGTTGCGCTATTTTGTTCTTTCATGAATACATTGTAATTGTATTACGCATATTGCCACCGACACAAGCAGCAGGAAGCGGGAACCGCTGTCGTTTTCTAGGACGAGGCTCACCGAACCGCCGAGCTCATGCAAGACAAAGAAGAGGCTCTGCCACGAGATGGAAGACAAGGTCCGGCCACCAGGTGGCGCCGGCAGAGTGTCAGCGCTGTGGCATTGCCCCGCTCCCTTCCATGAGGCATCAGCTCGCTGCAGCACAGGCGGTGAAAAAATAATAATAAACGCAAGGCGGAAACTTAATACGCGAGTGTCTCCGTGAAGAGGGGCTAACGGTAGTAATACGGCTTCATTCGCGCCACGTGGACTATTTCGGACGTCGGTTTTCGAGACGACCGGACAGTTCCTTGAGGGAGCAGCTCGTAAGTCACCGCGCTGAGGCGGCGTAACACCTGGTAACGGCCAAAGTAACGGCGAAGCAGCTTCTCAGAGCGCCCTCGCAAACGGATCGAGCTCCACCAGACCCTTAATCTCCGAGGCATTAAAAAATATTTCTTGTTAAACTGCTTATCCTCGACACAAATTAAGCCTGACAAGGGAGAGGTATACTAAAAATATTCAAATAGTTTTATACAGCCACACTGCCACTTAACATTAATAAACGTCGCTTTCGGATCTGTTAAGGAGGTCGACAGCGATTTTTCTAATTTCTCATTTCTGAAACGCAATAAAGCGCTATAGCTCTAATGCGTTAAGATAACCACAGCTAATGTTGAGTTCTGAAGCTGCAGCCTTGCTTCTCTGAGCAAAAGAATTGTTGTAAAGAAATTGTTATACCTTTTACGATGTCTAGAACCGCACCGTACAGGAAGGGACGAAGTGGGAGTAAAAGAAGAAAGAAAAGTAGGGGCCGTAATGAAGAAAATGAAAATTGTATTTGACGAAGGAAAATGCG
This sequence comes from Amblyomma mixtum, assembly GCF_055824585.1. Classification (NCBI taxonomy): domain Eukaryota; kingdom Metazoa; phylum Arthropoda; class Arachnida; order Ixodida; family Ixodidae; genus Amblyomma; species Amblyomma mixtum. The sequence continues at coordinate 96,670,147 of NC_143018.1, read as the reverse complement.
CAGTAGCTTTCTCAGATATCTCGGCGGACACCCGTCAAAAGCGTGACACCTCTGCTGACAAGCTTCTGCTGGCAGCCTTCTGTCGACGACGATGTGGGATTAAAGGCTTTCACATTAACACCGCTCGCGATTCAACCCACCGAGCAAGCCCACCTCTGTCGGGAATGGATACGTGGGACGCGCTCCTCAAGTACCATCTTACTTTACACTACTGGCACACTCGTCTCACTTTCCGCCTCCGCACAAATTTCTTCTCCAGCACCAGTAACGGTTGAGGCGCCACCTTCAGGCTCTCACCGTTCTTACCTCTCACGGCTCGCCCTCCTCCACACCACACCGTACTCAACGCGCTTATGTGACAGCCAAAGAGCAGGCTACGCTCATATCTTATGGTCCTGCACCGTACACTTGCACCGTGCCTCTTGGCACCTAAACAGTCCGCAGCAGTGGAAAGCTGCTTTCTCCAGCACCGAGCCGAATCTCCAACTATGGCTAGTGACCTGGGGAGAGGACGTCGCGAATAGGCACCCCTTGGACCCCACAATAGGCAGCCTTGAGGCCGCCCGCAATGCTGCTTCAAAATGTTCATTTTTTAGGCTTTCAAATCGATAAATGTTTTTCTCCACCACCACCTGCATATGTATTGTAACGGAAAATAGGGTGACAGGTCGCTAACCGGCAGAATACAGCAAGCAGCCAGCCAGCCAGCGCGAGACACTTCAACGTCTTCGAAGACACTTCAGCGCCACCTGAGAACACCAGGTGGCATTACTCCCCCTCCCAATAAAAAGAAAAACATAAAAGCAGGGTTGCAGTACGGGCAGTGGAAAGAGAAAAAAACAGCACAAGCACATAAAAATGTACAAGGGAGGTGGGCGAAGGTGTCCCACGCGAAAACTAGCGGAACGCTGAGCGTACTATCCATTACTGCGTGAAGTAGGGTTTCATGCGGACAACGTGCACAAGCTCAGAGCGGGGTGTACGACGCTGAGGCTGCACAGTCCCGTCAGGAAGAACTTCGTAGGTCACATCGGTGACGCGGCGCAAAACTCGGTACGGTCCAAAGTAACGGCACATCAGTTTTTCAGACAAGCCTGGGCGGCGTACCGGAGTCCACACCCAAACTTGGTCACCCGGATGGTATTCGACGTGCCGATGACGGAGGTTGTAGCGGCGCGCATCCGGGCTCTGCTGCCGCTGAATGTGAATACGGGCAAGTTGACGTGCTTCCTCGGCGCGCTGAGCGAACTGCTCGGCGTCTGGTGTGAGTGGGTGGTCATCAGTGCAGCATGGAAGCATTTCATCCAGCACCGTCTGAACGTCACGTCCGTAGACCAGACGAAATGGTGTAAATCGGGTCGTCTCCTGGGTGGCCGTGTTGTAAGCGTTTGTGACGTACGGGAGAATCGCGTCCCAGGTTTTCTGCTGCGAGTCTATTTACATTGCGATCATGTCGGCGATCGTTCTGTTGAGACTCTCTGTGAGCCCGTTCGTCTGTGGGTGATAGGCAGTGGTTTTGCGATGGTTCGTGTGACTGAGCTCGAACACGTCGCGCATGAGATGTGCCGTAAACGCCGTACCTCGATCAGTGATTACGTGGGACGGTGCGCCATGACGCAGCACGATTTGGTGCATAAAAAACTGGGCGATCTCAGATGACGTACCGCGCTGCACCGCCTTAGTTTCCGCATACCTTGTTAAATAGTCGGTCGCGACTACGATCCATTTATGACCGGCCGATGACACAGGGAATGGGCCCAGAAGATCAATGCCGACTTGATCAAAAGGCGTCCGAGGCGGTTCAATAGGTTGGAGCAAGCCCGCTGGCTTGAGAGGAGGCGCCTTACGACGTTGGCAATCGCGGCAGCCTCTGACGTAACGCTGGACGGCGTGAGAAAGTTTGGGCCAATAATACGCCTGGCGCACGCGTGCAAGTGTGCGGGCAAAGCCCAAGTGGCCGGAGGTCGGCTCATCGTGACAAGCAAGAAGGATATCGGCGCGGAGATCTCCCGGAACGACGAGGAGGTGCGCTCGGTCAACAGTGCTGGAGGTTTTCTTAAACAAAATCCGTTCCGGAGGCAGAAGGCCGGCAGGTTTCTAGCAAATTGTCGGGGTACGACAGAAGCTCGGCCCTCCAGATAATCAATGATAGGTCGCAGGTCTGGGTCAGCTCGCTGTCGGGTCATTAGGTCTAAGTCGCTGACAACTCCAATAAAACCACTCTCGTCCTCTATGCTATCATTCGCTAAGCTGACGGGTGCGCGAGAGTGCGTCAGCGTCTTCGTGCGTCTGGCCAGATTTGTGCACAATGGTGTAGTCGAATTCTTCGAGGCGGAGGCTCCATCGGGTCGCGATGGGTCGCGAAGATTGGCAAGCCAGCACAACGAATGGTGGTCGGTAACTACTTTGAACGGGCGGCCGTAGAGGTACGGACGAAATTTCATGGTTGCCGACACAACCGCTAGGCATTCTTTTTCTGTGGTCGAATAGTTTGTTTCAGCGCGAGAAAGCGTGCGGCTTGCATACGCGATGACCCTTTCCACGCCACCTTGGTGTTGGACGAGTACGGCGCCGAGGCCGACGTTGCTCGCGTCGGTGTGGACTTCGGTTTCAGCCTCTTCATCGAAGTGCGCAAGAACAGGGGTTGTTCGCAGTCGTCTGCGCAGCTCGGCAAAAGCCTCCTGCTGCTCGGGAGCCCACACGAACTGTGTATCATTGCGCGTGAGGTGGTAAAGGGGTACGGCAATCTTTGAAAAGTCGGCGATGAAGCGGCGGTAATATGCGCACAGACCCAAAAAACGTTGCACACTTTTCTTTGTGGCAGGAACAGGAAAGTTGGCGACGGCAGCAGTTTTCTCGGGGTCGGGCTTAACGCCATCGGCACTCACGAGGTGACCGAGAAACTTCAACTCTCTGTACCCAAAGTGGCACTTCTCTGGATTTAGCGTTAAGTCGGCCGATCGGAGGGCATCTAATACTGTCCTCAGGCGTTCAAGGTGTTCGGCAAAGGTTTCAGAAAATACGACGACATCATCGAGATAAACTAAACAAGTTTGCCATTTTAGTCCAGCGAGAACGGTATCCATCATCCGCTGGAAAGTTGCCGGCGCTGAACATAGCCCAAATGGTAGCACTTTAAATTCGTACAGTCCGTCGGGTGTCACGAACACAGTTTTTTCGCGGTCCCGCTCGTCGACCTCTATCTGCCAGTACCCACTCTTTAAATCAATGGAGGAGAAGTACTGGGCGCGACGAAGTTTTTCGAGCGAGTCGTCGATACGAGGCAGCGGGTAGACGTCTTTTTTAGTGATGTTGTTCAGTTTTCGATAATCCACGCAGAAGCGGAGTGTCCCATCCTTTTTCTTCACCAGCACGACAGGTGAAGACCAGGGGCTGCTGGAAGGTTGAATGATTCCATCTTAAAGCATCTCCTTCACCTGCATGTGGATCGCCTCACGCTCCTTCGGTGAGATACGGTACGGCTGCTGATGGATGGGCGGGCATCGTCGGGCGTTATGATGCGGTGCTTGCGAAGAGCCGTTTGCCGGACTTTCGACGAAGAAGCGAAACAGGTAGCGTATTCGAGTAGGAGGGCACGTAGTTCTCGCTGTTGAGTTACCGAAAGGTCAGGGCTGATGTTAAGGGTACGAGGTACGGGGGGGGGGGGGGGGTTGGTTTCTGTGGCTGTTGGCTTCTCTCATATTTATAACGAGGCCCTCATTCCCCTTTCCTTGTCTGCTTAATTGCTTAACGAGGGCCTCGGTTCTGGCAGCCTTGATGCCTTAGGAAGCATAAGAGGGTTCTCACACAGCTTCCACCCTCGCCGTTTGATGACGTTCTACGTCACATCAGCGGTAACACAGGACGTGCTACGTCCGCCGCTTAAGAACGTGGGTGGCGCTGGTGAACACTCGCAAAGTTAGGTTATTTGTAAACATAAATGCCCCCGAAAGCTAAATGTTTGACAGCCGTCGCCGTAGCTCAGCGGTAGAGCACCGGACGCGTAATTCGGAGGTCGTGGGTTCGGATTCCACCGGTGGCATGTGGTTGTTTTTTCTTCTGCTTTTCTAATCAATTAGGTTTAAGCGATAACATACTCAGTAATATTAAAAATTTATCAACACCAAAAATCAAATCAAATGGATCAAATTCATCAACAACAAAAATTGATATTGTGAGACGGGAGACAGAGCGCAGGATGGAGCGAGCTTTAATGGAACCCGCAAGTATGGCGACCAACCCTTCGAAGAAGAGGCTGAGCGATGATGATGGATACGTACAGATGAAGACGAAGGTCGCATGTTGTGCTTGTGAAGAAGAAGAAGTGCTTACAATATTAACAAAGGTTGCGGAGCTGACGGTATTCCAAACACATTCTGAGACGCTATGCTTCACAAACACCGGAATACTAAGCCAACATGTTCGCAGCTTCCTTGCGTTCAAGTGATTTACCTTCTGACTGGAAAGTCGCACGGGGAGTGCCAATTCATAAATCGGGCGATCGAACAAATTTGTCCAATTATCGTCCTATATCAATAATTAACAGTTGCTGCAAACTGTTTTAACATATACTGGCTGGTATTATAAGGGATTTTCTCAGTAGCAAAGACATACTCTCCCCTTTTCAACACGGATTCCGAAAGGGAATCTCAACATTTGCGCAACATGCGACTACCGTTCATGACTTCTCTTCTGTTCTTGAAAATTCGGGACAGGTTGACATACCGTTCCTAGACTCTGCCAAGGCCTTCGATACGGTCCCACATAATAAGCTTATTTATAAATTAGAGCTCATCGGTTTTCCTCTCCACGTGATTCAATGGATTGATGCATATTTGGAAAACAGGAGTCAGTTAATTGATGTAAATGGTGCAGTTTACGGTTCCCTGGGCGTCTCTTCTGGTGTACCGCAAGAAAGTGTATTGGGTCCTTTATTGTTTCTCCTATATATAAATGATTTGCGTGGTGTTGTTCCAAATTCAGTATGCATACAATAATTTGCTGATGACTGCGTATTGTTCAAAGAGATAAGGGAATCCTCAGATCATGGTGTTCTCCAAGATTCCCTGACAGCTATTGATCGATGCTGTGTGGATTGTAGCATGGCTCTTAACATCAAGAAAACTGTACTGCTACGTGCAACAAGAAAAAAACATATTAGCACTTTCACCTATTCTCTTCAAGGCTCCAACATTCAAGAAGCTGCCAGCCATAGGTATTTGGGACTAATACTTACCAATCAATTAAACTGGTCAGGGCACATATCCGAAATTTGCTCTTCTGCATGCTCAACATTGTGTTTCCTAAAACAAAAACTCAGTTCCGCTCCCTCTAATATTAGGCTTTCGGCATATAACAATTTTCTTCGGACGAAGCTCGAATACGCATCTATTATTTGGGATCCGCATACGAAAACGAACATTAACTCCCTTGAAAACATTCAAAGGAAAGCAGTCAGGTTTATTTTCCACAAATACAGCAGATTTGATTCTCCCACAAAGCTAATGGCAGAAAATAATATCCCACTTCTTTCAGAGCGCCGCAAAATAAACCGAATTTTGTTGCTCCGTAAGATTCTTTTACGCGAGGTAAACATTTAAATACTTAACTATGTTCAACCTTCTACAACCAGACGTACACGACACACTAAGGAACACAAACTGCAGCCTTTCTTTGCACGAACAAATTCATTTAAATGTAGCTTCTTCCCCTGAACCATCTCCGATTGGAACATGCTCCCAGAATTCCTTTTCAAAATAGCAATTATAGCAACGCATTGGAAGAACATTTCCTTGGTTAAGTTGTCTCATTTTGTATTTTTTAATCCTGTTGTTTTTATCGTCCCTTTGTTATCGCCGAATGGTGCTGTGTTGTTTTTCGTTTCTTTTGAGTGTTGTTAGGTTATTTGCCCCTCCTCCTTGGGCCACATAGGCCTGCAGTATTTTGAAATAAATAAGTAAATAATATATATATATATATATATATATATATATATATATATATATATATATATATATATATATATATATATTGCAAGGTTGTGACCCCTTCTTCTACAAGTCTTCCTGGCCCATTGAACGACAAGACCTCCTGCAACTATATATATATATATATATATGTATAATTGAATCCTCTCAACGTTAGGTTACTTATAAACATACATACCCCCGAAAGCAGATTTCACAGCCTTCGCCGAAGGTCAGATGTAGAGCACCGGATGCGTAATTCTGAGGTCGTGGGTTCGGCACCTGCAACCCTTGTGGCGCCGCCTTCAGGCTCACAACTTTCTTACCCCTGCACGTCTTGCACTCCTCCACACTGCAGCGTACTCAACGCCCTAACACTTAAGGGACAGCCCCAAGAGCAGCCGACGCTCATATCATAAGCTCCTGCCCCGTACACTTACTCCCTGCCTCTTGTCACCTAAACAGTCCGGAGCAGTGGAAGGCTGCTTTGCCCAGCACCGAACCGAATCTCCACCTATGGCTAGTGACCTGGGCAGAGCACGTCGCGACTAGGCACGCCTTGGACCCCACAACAGGCACTCTGGAGGCCGCCCGCAAATCTGGTGCATAATGTTCGTTTTTTTCAGGCTTTGAAATCGACAAATGTTTTTCACCACACACACACACACACGCACGCACGCACGCACACACACACACACACACACACACACACACACACGCGCGCGCGCACGCGCGCGCGCACGCACGCACACACACACACACACAACAACTTATATATATATAGAATTGAATCCTCTCAAGGTTAGGTTACTTATAAACATACATACCCCCGAAAGCAGATTTCACAGCCTCCGCTGAAGGTCAGATGTAGAGCAACCGATGCGTAATTCGGATGTCGTGGGTTCGGTTCCCACCGGCGGCATGTGGTTGTTTTTTTCTTCTGATTTCCTAACCAATTATCCTTAAGTGATAACGCATTCAGTAAAAGTCTCCATTGATCAATACCACAAAATAAATAATTATAAAATAAAATCCCCTGTGTTCCTTTGGTTTCTTTGGTTGTGGGCCTGTCTTTAAAAAATCCATATAACGAGCCCTCATTCCACTTCACTTGTCTGCTTATATACTAGATATAAATGTATATTGTTACCAGTGAAATGGTTACAGTACCAGTGGACACGACTCGTGCATGAATAGTGAACGACGAATTGACAGTGCGCTGGACGACGACAACACTGATCGTGTGAAGCTGGACCCTTCCTATGAGGCCAACGAAACAATCAACCCTTGGACTCTCTGAGGTGAGCGCTGGGGATCACACCAATATACATGGCCGCCTACAGCAGCTCCCGTGAGAGAAAAAAAACGAAAAGTATATCCCATACTGCACGGCGAAACGCCAATAATTCAGAGGGTAGTCTAGGTGGGCAAGTTGTTGCATGATGTTCTAGAAAACAGGGCGCTAATTCGGCGCTACATTTACGTTGTGAACTCATTCCTACATATGGCCACAGTATGCCTTTGTACAGCACCAGAAACATGTAAGGTTGAAAAGGAACTGCCTGTTTATGGCAGGCAGCGGGGTAAATGCCCCAGAGCTGCCGACGGTATATGCATGCCCAGGTTGGTCTGCCGAAGCAGGGTGGCAGTAATTCTGTAATCCCGACGGGACATCCCCACTCCGGTCGGAGCGGGAAGATCCTTCCTTCCCAGGCGCACACCGCTGAGTGCCCAGTTCTGATTGGAAGTGGCCGAGTAGATCTTGCAAGGTTTGCCCGGTGTTCAACGCATTGCCGTATTTTTTTAGACTGCAAGACGCATTATATGGTCAGTTGCGCCTTCCCTGCGTCCTCTTCTCCATGTACCCCGCATCTCCACCAAGAGGGACTACCCTCTACGGTCTCTCAAGCGCCCGACATCCGTGCCAACGTTCCGCAATCCATTTCCACGATGATTGCTTCTGACCTGCGGCCCGAGCCGGCTCAGGATCTTTACAACCTTTTGGTGTCCTACACCGACATTTTTGACTCTGCTCCTGCTCCTCTGGGTCAAACATCGGTAGCGACTCACAGCGTTGACACCGGCGATTCGAGACCTGTACACCGGAGGCCTTAGCGTGTGTCACTACCTGAGCGCCAGGTCATCCAGCAGGAGGTCGACCAGATGTTGGCCAACGATATAATCGAGGCTTCCAACAGCCCTTGCGCATCTCCGGCCGTGCTTGTGAAAAAGAAAAGCCAAAGTTGCCAGTTTTCAGTCGACTATCGGCATCTCAGCAGGCCACGAAGACAGATGTCTATCCCCTTCCGCGCTGTTGTGATTGTACTTCTGGCCACGTGGGGCCGATCAAGCAGCAACCTTAAATAGCCGACAAGGCCGATAACCTCGCAACGGAGGCGGTGCGTTGTAGAGCATGTGATGCCCACCCCCTCCTAGCCTCAGTGGATTAGTGCAGCGGACTGCCTTGAGCGGAGGTCACCACAGCCACAGCGGTGAAGGCTAGAGATGCGAAGGGGGCTTACGGGGGCATTGACAGCGGCAAACCACAGCGAAAGCGCCGGCGACGTGGCGGCACAGTCAGGCCGAAGGACAGAGGGTGCTACGCACAGTCGCGATGGCTGTTAATTGAAGACGGCTGTGTCGTCGCAGTGGTCTCGTGTTCTGGACATCCGGCGAAGAAGCACGTTCGTTCACCCGCTGGTAGACTGCGGGAGATTCATATCCAGCCGTGTCGGATTAGTCAGCATCTCCCCCTTCCCATCGACCGAGCTGCGAGAGAGCGGAACAGACCACACCGGCCCTGCCGTGGGTGGTTACACTAGCCTCCACTTCGGTCCATCCGTTTCGACAGTGCTCTTCGAATTTTATTCCCCAGCCAGGGATCTGGGGAATCCGAACCTCATTTAACTTTGCTATGAGTGTGGCCGGGAGAAGCCTGCTAGCCGCCGTCGACTCCAGTTGACGGAGAAGTTCCCTTCCACTGAGAGTCATTCTCAGTCGTTCTTTGTAAATAATGTAGATAATTGTATAAAGTTTTTGTTCCCTTCCTTTTAACCCAGTCTCACATCCTCCTCGTCCCATCACTGGTCCGGCCATGCTAGCCGGGTCGCAACAGCGCATAGATGATGCCCTGGACTGTTTACAAGCCGCCCGCTATTTTCTTCCATCGACCTTCGTAGTGGCTATTGGCAAATCTCTGTTGACGCCAGAGACTGCGAGAAAACAGCTTTCGTCATCCACCCCCGGCATCGCACGCCTAACACTCACCGGGATGTTGCCTTCATCCGAGGGAAATGGTGTTACCAGTCAACTGGTTACTGAATCAGTGGACTCCACTCTTCGATGAATCGTGCGCGAATCGTGAACGATGAGGTTGAGGTGCGCTGCATGACGATGGCGCCGGCAGTGTGAAGCAGTGACAGTGTGAAGACAGTGTCAAAGTAGCGGGCGCCTTGTAAACAGTCCAGGGCATCATCTATACGCGCAAGCGGATAGACATCTTTCTTCGAGACCTACTGAGATGCCGATAGTCGACAGAAAACCGTCAACTTTTGTCTTCCTTTTTCACGAGCACGACAGGAGGTGCAGCTGGATGAGCTGGCGCTCTCGTAGCGATCCTTAGCGAAAAAGAGCATGTGCTTAAAATGCATTTCAAACGTATATTATTAATTTCATATTTATTTCGCTTTTTTTTTGTCCCTGGGGTTAAACTGCAATACGAATGCTTACTACGTACACTACGAATAATGTTTTGAACGTTCTTGAAAATACGTGAAAAGTACATTTTCGCCCGCTTAGCATATTTTTAATGTATGAATATATACTAAATATGTACAATAAATTCATTACATTGCATTAGAAATACACTACAAATATACATTTAATACATTAAAAATATACTCACTTCGGCTTAAAAAAGGTCTACTTGTCGGCTTCAGAGAATGAGGCTGGTTAAGGCTTGAACAGCAGAAGAAATTGTACAAGCGCAGTAATCATCAATCACGATGTACACGAGAATATAAGGTCATGTGACGGCATGGGAACGGCAAAGATACCTACAAACAAATTATGACGGAAGTGCCGCAGCAAACAAGAAACGGTCCGCCAAGCGGCATACTTGGCTTGCCTTATATATACCCACCGAGAGCGACGCACTATTTTGCCCACTGAGGCGTTGTTTGCGCGGAGACTGTGCGCCCAAAAATTATCCGAGAAGTGCTCTACTGGTCGCTTTCGGCTTCGAGGCGATCTCTAATAGAACTGCTTTTTTAAACTCGCTTAAGAAATAGCTCAAGAGCCTAACTTTCAACCAACAGATACACGGGCGTCTAAGGGAGCTGGTCCGACTTACCGGTCGTGGTCTTTTTCGCTGGCATATTGTGGCCCAGAAATACCCAAGGCGCCTTTGCCGGCATCATGCTATCACGTTCTCCGCACCTAGTATAAATAAGTGGTGATTACCTTCCTGCTAGTAGTTACCATAAACGAAAGGACTTCAGAACAGAAAGGGTTGGGCAGGTTGCAAATTTATTGCAACACAGTACTCATAGCGCGAGAACAACGCAAGCGTTCTCCTCCCGTCTCGTCTTTGTCCTGCGTTGTTCCCACGCTATGATTACTGTGTTGCAGCGAAAGGACGACAGGAATGGGAGAGTTTTCACTGTCCCCTGAAACGTCATTTCGAGCTCTAGATTGTTCCAATGTAGCTTGAAGTGTAACGTAAATACGTTTACGCGGACTGTTGATTTGTTCGAATCGAAGTATACTTGGACGGATTAATTGCGCATTTACGAAAATACACTTAAAAAACATTGACAACACCAAAATACAATTTCCCAAAACTCGATTTCGAGCGTCAGGTTGTTCAGAGGCAGCTTGCTAAGACGCTAAGGCGGCCTGCTAACGCGGAATGCCAATTTGCTAGAATTTAAGCATTGGTTGGACGAATTAATAGCGTATTTACGGAAGTACACTTCAAATACGTCGACAACCCGCAGATGAAGTTTCTCAAAACGCGATTTCGAGCACTCAACTGTTCAATGGCAGCTAGAAATGCGCTGCAAATACGTTTAAAAGGACCGCACGTTTCTTAGAATTGAATTATACTTCGGATGAACTTATTTCATATTTAAGAAAATACACTTTTAATACATTGAGGACTTGCTAAAACTGCATTCATATACGTTTGGAAGGCGTGCCCGTTTTTTAGAATGGAAATATACTTTGCATGAATTAATTTCATATGCTCGAAAATACACTTTGTATACAATCACAAGATGCTAAATCTGCATACATTTACGTTTACAAGGACTGCCCGTTTTCGAGAATTGAAGTGTATTTTGATTAGTTAATTTTTTATTTCCAAAAATACTCTTTTAATGCACTGACAAGATGCTGAAATTGCATACATATTTTTTCACGTATATGAAAAGTGCTCGAAGTATGCTATAAGTGAGGTATTTTTTCATATTTTAAGAATATACATAGTCGCTTCTGAAAGTAGTAGGACTCATTTTTTTAAACAAAATTTATTCAAAAAAATAATACAAACGATTACAATTTTTCAAGGTAGCAAGCACCCTTCCGCACCTACTCGCTGCTGCCAATGAGTTTTACAGTTTTCGTACGCCTCCAGGAACGCCTGGACCGGAATGCTGTTTAGCGCCCTCGTCACGGCCTGTTGAACCACCTCTACCGATCCGTGATGTTTCCCCTCGAGCGTCGATTTTATTCTCGGGAATAGAAAAAAGTCTGGCGGGGCCAAGTCGAGGCTGTAGGGGGGCTGAGGCAGCGGTGCCGCTTTGTCCTCATTCAGATGATGAAGAAGATCCTACCGGTTGGTCTTTTCCTCCTCTGACAACACTCCGGGCACCAACTTCGCGCACGCTTTCCTCATGGATAAGTTTTCTGTCACGATCTCAAAAAGTTGGGTTTCAGGAATGCTCAATCAGCAATCATTCTGATACTCATTCTACGATCACTGTTAAGAAAATGTTTCCCTAGCTACACATTTTCGTTGGACTTGTTGTTCGAAGGGCGTCCGGAGCGGTTGTCGTCTTCCACTCTTTCCTTACCTTCTCGGAACAGCTTGTGCCAATCAAAAAACATCTGATCTACCCATGCCAGTTTCACCGTATGCCTCCTTAATCATGTTGTGAGTCTCTTTGCCCGTTTTACCAAGATTTATTGAAAATTTGGTCGCATATCGCTGATCCAGTAAACGCTCGACGACTCTGTGTGACGAGACGTTTCGAAAGGGGTTCAGAGTACAAGCAACCTCCTCTCTTCAACGGCCGAGAGCCGACTGCCGATTTTCGCCACCATTCCCAATATCCCCCTTCAACGATCCTGCACGCGCAGACCGCCTCTGGTCCGCCCGTTCGCCCAGGAAAAAAACAGTCCTATTACTTACAGAACAGACCCTGTATTTCGAATACCAAGCATAGAATTTCAGGAACGTGTTTCCGACATATTTTTTGTGCATTCATGAATACAAAATATGTTTAAAACACAATTTAAATAGCCCACCGTATATTCCAAACGTATTAGTTCTTGTTAAAGAGTCACACGATAAGGCCTCCGGTGTACACATCTGGCATCGCCGTTGTCAATGCGGTGAGTCACTACCGATATTTGATCCAGAGGAGCTGGAACAGAGTAAAAAATGTAGGTGTAGGCCACCGAAAAGTTATGAAGATCCCGTGCGTCCTCGGGGCGCAGGTCAGAAGCAATCACCGCGGAAATGGATTGCGGAACGTGGGCCGGGATGTCGGGCGTTTGAGAGACCGTAGAGGGCAGTCCCACTTGGTGGAGATGCGGGGTGCATGGGGAAGAGGACGCAGCGAAGGCGAAACTGACCGTATAATGCGTCTTCTAGTCTAAAAAAAACACGGCAATGCGTTGAACCTCGGGCAAACCTCGCAAGGTCTACCCCGCCACTCCCATTCAGAACTGGCCGCTCAATGGCGTGCGCCTGGGAAGGAAGGATCTTCCTGCTCCGACCGGAGTGGGGATGGGCCGTGGGGATGACAGAATCACTACTGCCCCGCTTCGACAGACCAACCTGGGCATACATTTACCGTCGGCAGCTCTGGCCAATTGACCCCGCTGCCTGCCATAAACAGGCAGTTCCTTTTCAGCCTTACATGTTTCTGGTGCTGTACAAGGGCGTACAGTGACCCTATGTAGGAACGAGTTCAAAACGTAAATGTAGCGCCGAATTAGCGTCCTCTTTTCTAGAACCTCATGCAACATCTTGACCACCTGGACGGCCCTCTGAATTATTGGCGTTTCGCGGTGCAGTGTGGGATATACCTTTCGTTTTCCTTCTCTCACGAGAGCTCCTGTAGGCGGCTTTGTATATTGGTGCGATGGCCAGCACTGAGGTCAGAGATTCCAAGGGTTGTTTGGTTGGCCTCAATCCAAAGGACAAGCTTCAGACGGTCAGCGTCGTCGTCGTCGAGCGCAGCGCCACTTCGTCGTTCACGATTCATGCACGAGCGGAGTCCACCACTGCTCGTGCATGAATCGTGAACGACGAAGTGGCGCTGCGCTCGACTATATATATATATATATATATATATATATATATAAGCACACAAGTGAAGGGGTATGAGGGGCTTGTTATAATATATATATTTTTTTAAGATAAGCACACAGCCAAAGAAACCAAAGGCACACAGGGGATCTTAATTTATATTTATTTATTTTGTGGTGTTGACCAATGGAGAATATAAATGAATGTGTTATCACTTAAAGAAAATTGATTTGAAAAGCAGAAGAAAAAACTACCACATAGCGCCGGTGGGAACCGAACCCACGACCTCCAATGAGGCTTTGATGGAATTCACCTTAATATCGCTCGCCATTCGACCGATCGAGCAAGATCACCTCCACCGGGAATGGATACGCGGAAGCGCTCCTCACGTGCCATCTTAATTTACACTACCGGTAAACTCGCCTCACTTTGCGCCTCCGCACAAATTTTTTTCCCAGCACCAGAAACGCTTGTGGCGCCACCTTCAGGCTCACACCGTTCTTAGCCCCGCATGTCTTGCACTCCACACTGCAGCGCACTCAACGCCCTAACGCTTAGAACCCAAGAGCAGCCCACGATCATGTCATATGCTCCTGCCCCATACACTTGCCCCCAGCCTCTTGTCACCTAAACAGTCCGCAGCAGTGGAAGGCTGCTGTTTCCAGCACCGGGCCGAATCTCCAACTATGGCTACTGACCTGGGCAGAGGACGTCGCGAATAGGCAAGCCTTGGATTCCACAACAGGCAGTATGGAGGCCGCTCCCCAGCGGTGCAGGTTCTGTGATGTTATACACTGTACACATGCATGCGTGCGCTTGTTTCTTTCTTCTTTTTGTGTTTCTTCTTTTTTTGTTTTATTTGTGGTTTTGCTTTGTACTTTCCTTGTTAGAATATTGTTTGTTTTAATTCTGCTGGGTTCACCACCCACACCGAAGGGAGCTTCTCTCGAAACATTCCTTCTGAGAAGCAACTAGTTCCCTCCCTATCTATTTCTATAGCTTTGTTACCCAAGCCTCCGCCGTTGCCTTCCTATATTTATATTTATTTTTATTTTTTAATGTTACTTTTGCTTCCTTTATTTTTATATTTTTTATATTTTTGTGCATATATGTTTTTCCCCCTTCCCTGTCCTTCGCAACCGTCACCCTCTTCCCCCTAAATGGACTGGAGCACTTGCGGCTTATACTGACTTTGCGTCCCTTTCCACTAACGGGAGAGAGAGTGGTTTCACCTCACCCTTTGCGCACGCTGCGTAGAAAATGAGAAACTGTGTCCATTCTTGTGTATACCCTGAGGAAGGACGGTCCTCCGTCCGAAACTGTCGGTATTAAATTAAGATAATTGCAAGGTTGTGACCCCTTCTTCTATATATATATATATATATATATATATATATATATATATATATATATATATATATATATATATATATATATATGCACTATTTCCAGTGAAATGTTTACTGCAGCAGTGGACTCTACTCGTGCATGAATCGTGAACGAAGAAGTGGTGGTACGCTGGACGACGACGACGCTGACTGTGTGAAGCTGGGCCCTTAGATTGAGGCCAACCAAAAAAAACAACCAACCCTTGGAGTCTTTGAGCTGTGTGCAGGCATTCACGCCAATATACATGGCCGCCTACAGGAGCTCCCGTGAGAGAAGAAAAACGAAACGTATATCCCATACTGAACCGCGAAACGCCAATAATTCAGAGGGTAGTCCAGGTAGGCAGGATGTTGCATGAGGTTCTAGAAAACAAGGCACTAATTAGGCGCTACATTTACGTTGTGAACTCATTCCTACATAGGGCCACAGTGCGCCCTTGTACAGCACCAGAAACATGTAAGGCTGAAAAGGAACTTCTTGTTTATGGCAGGCAGCGGGGTCAATTCCCCAGAGCTGCCGACGGTAAATGCATGCCCAGGTTGGCCTGCCGAAGCGGGATGGTAGTGATTGTGTCATCCCGGCGGCCCAACCCCACTCCGGTCGGAGCGGGAAGATCCTTCCTTCCCAGGCGTACGCCGCAGTTCTGACTAAGAGTGGCGGAGTAGACCTTGCGAGGTTCGCCCGAGGTTCAACGCATTGCCGTATTTTTTTACTACTAGACGCATTATACGGTCAGTTCCGCCTTCCCTGCGTCCTCTTCCCATGCACCCCGCATCTCCACCAAGAGGGACCGCCCTCTACGGTGTCTCAAGCGCCCGACATCCCCGCCAACGTTCCGCAGTCCATTTCCGCGATGATTGCTTCTGACCTGCACCCCGAGAACGCACAGGATCTTCACAACCTTTTGGTGTCCTACACCGACATTTTTGACTCGGCTCCTCCTCCACTGGGTCAAACAACGGTAGTGACACACCACATCGACACCGGCGATGCCAGTCCTGTACACCGATGGCCTTATCGTGTGTCGCTAGCTGAGTGCCTGGTCATCTAGCGGGAGGTCGACAAGTTGTTGGCCAAAGATACAATCGTGGCTTCCAACAGCCTTTGATAATCTCCTGTCGTGCTCGTTAAAATAAAGACCAAAGTTGACGGTTTTCCGTCGACTATCGGCATCTCAGCAGGCCACGAAGAAAGATGTCTATCCCCTACCGCGCTGTTGTGATTGTACTTCTGGTCACGTGGCTGCGATCAAGCAGCAACCGTGAACAGTCGACAAGGCCGACAACCTCGACACGGCGCCTGGATCCCGCATTCCCTTTTTCCGAAACGAGCGCGAGTAAAGCCACCGGAAGTTGGTCGGCTTGTCCCAGAAGTCGGGTGTCTGCTGTGTATTCCAATGCAAAAAGTCGCGTCTTTCGCCATTTCGTTCTCAGTTTTTTGCGCTTTTTATCGTGTAATGTCTGCTGTTATATGAAAGGAACAAGCAAGCTGAACGCGAGAAATGTGAGCATTATTTGCAGAACCCTGCAATTTCAGAGAAACCGAAGAAAACAGGCGTGCAAGTCTCGCCCTGCCGCGGCAAAGGAGAACGTGCATTAAACACAATGTTCTTGTCTGGTTCTCACCTCCCGAGCGTGAAGTAGAAGTAGTGGAATGACGATGAGGCTAGGTCATCTTAGAACCAAATTTTCCTGTAGCAAAGAAAAGGCACAGCGCTAGAGGAACGCCTGAAAAGAAAGACTAATGCTGTAGTGCGCGTGAGAGGCGCTGTTAGAAAACAACTGCACCAAGCACCACGAATAAAAGTCCCTTCATGCTTAGCTTGCTACAGTAAGAAATCGTACATGACTCGCTCCGTCGAAAAATGGGTACCATACTTTTTGGAGGCGCAAATGTCAGCCAACCGAACACCGTCGACTACCTCACAAGATAGCCTAGCCCTCGTTCCGGTTCGGTCTAAACATAATTCCGTAAAATGGTCGCTGCAAAGTAAGCTGCCTGGTGAATGTTTCAACCTATTCTTTCTTATATTTATCCCCCATTGATAGCATAACTTGGGCTTGAGCGTGGGAAGAAGCAGCACAGTAAAGAGCAGAATTGGCGAAGCTAGGCAAACGAGAGGACACCCCGAGCCGAGTAGAGGAGTCTCCATACTTGCTGCGTGTAGCGACGTCCTGTCGTCTGCTAGTGTCGTCCCATTGCGATGCTATGGACCCTTATTTTTTAAACGTCTTTCCGGAAGACTTCGCTGGTCTCCTCGCTCAGGTGACGGTGCAACAGGTAGGCATTGTCATGTGAAAAGACGAGGACGACGAAAAGACGAAGTGCTAAGCGGGAAACCAAAACTGGAACCGAAAAACAGTGCTGAGGTCCGATTTCATGCACTGCCAAAGGCTGACTGCCGGGACAAGGCCGCTTACTTCCGGTGGCTTCACTTTCGGGCGCCCGATGCGGCATCCAGCTCCCCTAGCGGAGATCAGTGGTGCGGTGTAGTGCTTGTGATGCCCCCCTCCTAGCCTAAGTGGATTAGTGCAGCGGACTTCTTTGAGCGGAGGTAACCACGGCAGCAGCAGCGAAGGCTAGAGATGCGAAGGGGGCTTACGGAGGCGTTGACAGCGGCCAACCGCAGAGAAAGCGGCGGCGACGTGGCGGCGCCAGTCAGGCCGAGTGTATGCCCACGGGTCGCCTAAGGACAGAATAGTGCTACGAACAGTCACGTTGGCTGTTAATTCAAGACGGCTGTGTCCTCCCAGAGGTCTCGTGTTCTGGTCTTTCTTTTTCTTTCTTTTTGTTCTGGTCAACTTTGGTCTTTCTTTTTCACGAGCACGACAGGAGATGCCGAAGGGCTGTTGGAAGCCTCGATTATATCGTTTGCCAGCACCTTGTAGACCTCCCGCTGGATCATCAATCACGATGTACAGGAGATTATAAGGTGTCGTGACGGCATGGGAACGACAAAGATACCTACAAAGCAAATCATGACGGAAGTGCCGGAGAAAACAAAAAATGCTCCTACAAGCGCGAAAACGGAGAGTTTTCACTGTTCCCTGAAACGTCATTTCGAGCTCTAGATTGCTCCAAGGTGGCTTGAAGTGTAATGCAAACACGTTTACGCGGACCGTCCGCCTGTTCGAATCGAAGAATACTAGGACGGATTAATTGTGCATTTACGAAAGTACACTATAAAAACATTGACAACACCAAAATGCGATTTCCCTCAACTCGATTTCGAGCATGAGGTTGTTGAGAGCCAGCTGAAGTGTGCTGCAAATATGCTAAGGCGGAGTGCCAGTTTGCTAGAATTTGGAAGAATTAATGGCGTATTTACGGAAGTACACTTCAAATAAGTTGACAACACGCAAATTCCATTTCCCGAAACGCGATTTCGAGCGCTCGACTGTTCAACGGCAGCTAGAAGTGCGCTGCAGATACGCTTAAACGCACTGCCCGTTTCTTAGAATTGAATTATACTTGGGGTGAATGAACTTTATATTTACAGAAGTAAACTTTTAATACATTGACAAGATGCTAAAACTGCATACATATACGTTTACACGGACTACCCGTTTTTTAGAATGGAAGTATACTTTGGATGAAATAATTCCATATTTCCGAAAACACACTTTTATACACTGACAAGATGCTAAAACTGCATACATATAAGTTTAAATGGACTGCCCGTTTTTTGAACTGAAGTATACTTTGTATGAATTAATTTTATATTTTCCAAATACACTTTGAATGCACTGACAAGATGCAAAAACTGCATACATATACGTTTACAAGGACTGCCAGTCTTTCAGAATTGAAGTATACTTTGGATGCATTAATTTCATATTTCCGAAAATTAATACACTGTCAAGATGCTAAAACTGCATACATATTTTTTCAAGTATTTAAAAAGTGCTCGAAGTATGCTATAAGTGAGGTGTTTTTGGCACATTTTAAGAATATATTTCGAACAGCAAGCATAAAATATCTGGAACATATTTTCTACATATTTTTAGTTCATTCATGAATACAAAATATGTTTAAAATACAATTTATATAGCCCACCGTATATTCCAAACGTATTAGTTTTTGGTAAGGGGTCACACGATAAGGGTCCGGTGCACAGGTCTCGCATCGCCGGTGTCAATGCGGTGAGTCACTACGATGGTTGACCCAGAGGACCACGAGCGGAGTCAAAAAATGTCGGTGTAGGACTCCAAAGGTCGTGAAAATCCCGTGCGTCCTCGGGGCGCAGGTCAGAAGCAATCATCGCGGAAATGGATTGCGGAACGTTGGCCGGGATGTGGGGCGCTTGAGAGACCGTAGAGAACAGTCCCTCATGGTGGAGATGCGGGGTACATGGGGAAGAAGACGCAGGGAAGGCGATACTGACCGTATAATGCGTCTTGTAGTCTAAAAAAATACGGCAATGCGTTGAACTTCGGGTAAACCTCGCAAGGTCTACTCCGCCACTCCCAGTCAGAACTGGCCACTCAGCGGCGTGCGCCTGGGAAGGAAGGATCTTCCCGCTCCGACCGGAGTGGGGATGGGCCGTGGGGAGGACAGAATCACTACCACCCCGCTTCAGACCAACCTGGGCATGCATTCACCGTCGGCAGCTCTGGGGCATTGACCCCGCTGCCTGCCATAAACAGGCAGTTCCTTTTCAGCCTTAGATGTTTCTGGTGCCGTACAAGGGCATACAGTGGCCTACGTAGGAGCGAGTTCACAACATAAATGTAGCGCCGAATTAGCGTCCTCTTTTCTAGAACCTCATGCAACATCATGCCCTCTGGACGACCCTCTGAATTATTGGCGTTTCGCGGTGCAGTATGGGATATAGTTTTCCTTTTCCTTCTCTCACGGGAGCTCCTGTAGGCGGCCATGTATATTGGTGCGATGGCCAGCACTCAGCTCAGAGACTCCAAGGGTTGGTTGCTTGGCCTCAGTCCAAGGCCCAGCTTCACACGGTCAGCGTCGTCGTCGTCGAGCGCACCGCCACTTGGTCGTTCACTATTCGTGGTTTGGTTTGGTTTCGTTTATGGGGTTTAACGTCCCAAAGTGACTAAGGCTATGAGAGACCCCGTAGAGGACGGCTACGGAAATTTCGACCATCTGGGGTTCTTTAACGTGCACTGATATTGCACAGTACACGGACCACCAGGACTTCTCCTCCAAAGAAATTCATCCGCCGCGGCCGGGATCGAACCCGCGTCTTTCGGGTCAGCAGCCGAGCACCATAACCACTGGCCTCCAATTTTGAGATTCGAGAATATTTCAACTGTGACACCAGCTACGTAGTCTAACTCCTCGAAAGCGGTGTGTGCCGTGCTCAGTATATTGGGCAAAGTGAAACTCCTTTCCGATTGACAATAAATAACCACAGAGCACACATAAGATCACTGCCAGGTCTGCCTCTTTCAGGACTCGTAACGGCAAAAGGCCATTCAATTGGAAAGTTCAAGGCCACCATACCCCAATCTGGCTTCCAGACACATAACGACAGGGAAGCCTGTGAATCATATCTAATATTTAAATTTAACACCTCCTCGGCTGAAGTTAATGAAAGCCCTGGAAAACTCTCCTGCCTTTCTGGCTAAATCTTCCTGCAATGTTTTGCCTGTTTGTTTTTTTGTTTTCCTTGTGAACTCTTTTGCATCGAAAATATTGTTTCTTAAATCTACTGTGATGACAGTTGCATAACCATTTGTTCTGTATTTAACACTTTCATTTCTAGTCGAGGTACAGACATTATTTTTGTTGTGGTTAAGCCTGAATTCTGTGACGCTCGTCTCTCATGTGTATTCATCGCATTATTATCGTTTTGTTGTTGCTGATCACGGCGTTTGGGTAAGCTTTGTTTCTTAGGACATTTTTTCACACTCTTGAACTGTATTAATTTTGGGGCCTGTATTATCTCGCATGCCATTTGTATCTATTCTAATATTGTTGTTGTGTTATTCTTAAGCGGTGTTCCCTGTAATAAATTTTGGCTTTTTGGTACACTTTCTAATACTCTAGCGTTGTCTTTAACATAATTTGTGGGCTTTTACGCATTTCCCCATATATCCTCTGCTAAAAAACGCCACAAAAGTGACACAATTGTCTGTGTATTCCTGTCACCTGTGCGTGTGTGTGTTTTTGTTCTTTTCGGCCATCGCAGTGCCATTTTTTGTCTTTATTTATACTTTACCTTTTTTTCCACTCCTGTAAAGAAGGAGCCTATCCATGTGGTTCTCATGTGCGACCCTCATGTGGTTTTGTTTCCTTCGGCCATCGCAGTGCCACTTTCTGTCTTTATTCTTTTTTCTACTCCTATAAAGAAGGAGCTTTCCATATGGTCTTCATGTGCAACCTCATCTGGTTTTGGGGGTCCACGTGCCACCGTGTGGAGACACTTAGCGCAGCCGCAACCTGTGCGTCCTCGTGCTACCTTCAGGAGTCGCGCGGGGCCACACAAAGGCGGATAGAGGCGATAGAGACGCACACTATAGGCAGGCATTTCCCTTCTTTTGTTAAGCACCCCCACGCTTTTTTTTTTCCGAACTAGTCGCGTGCCCGCCCAGGCCCACCTCCCTCTTTCTCCTCTTTCACGCGGCGCCTTTGCTGGCGCATCTTGGCGTTTGGATTTCGTGTCTCGGCTGTGTTCCTCTTTCCCCTTTGATTTTTCTCATTTTTCTTTTTCAAGCCCTGTGTGTGCCATGCTCACTGCCATAAGAAGACGCTTCCACGCGCTGTATAATCATTCTTGAAAAAGACCAGTCCCTGGTCGAAACGTTGGATTCAATGCGACTTCCCCAACTTATTATATTTTTAACCAGTTGCAATAAGTTGCACATATATATATACATATATATATGCATATATATGCATATATATGTATGGGAACCACGACCTGAAGAGCCGTGAAGGAAGGCGTCGGGAAGAACCCAAGAATGGGAGTCTTCTTTTAATTACAGAGCCAGGTTCCAGGACACAGAACAGAACAGCTCGCCTCGAGAGCCCACCGCCGCTTCGTCGTCGTTTTCGACTCAGCGCTGAGGCCGCGCGGCGCGTTAGGCGCGTGGCATTGTTCACCCCCGCGAAAGCAAACATCGCATCGATGTGGAGTGGTATATGCACAGTGAGGGGAGGAGGAATAAAAAAGAAGAATATGGGGTGAGGTGAACTATACTGTGCGCGCTAGATGACATGCGGGGAGACTCAAGTTCAGACGTGGGGTAAGGCGGGAAAGGTACGAAGCACAGCGTGAACACAGCGCTCAGACATGCGAAAAGTACGGCTTTAAGCGCACCACATGCACGATTTCAGGCCGTTGACGCTGAGGGCCGACGACCACAGTTCCACGGGGGACAACTTCGTAGTTGACGCTGTTCAGGCGGCGCAGGACTCTGTACGGGCCAAAATACCTATTCATAAGCTTTTCGCACAATCCCTTGCGGCGCACTGGTGTCCACACCCACACGTGGTCGCCCGGCTCGTAGTGCACGTCCCTGTGCCGAAGGTTATAGTGTCGGGCATCGGCGGATTGCTGGTCCTTTATGTGCAAGCGGGCCAGCTGACGGGCCTGCTCTGCTTGTTCCACGAAGTGGCCTGCTTCAGGGGGGAGCTCTGCGTCGCCGTACGGCAGCATGGCGTCTAGCATCATGCGGACCTCTCTGCCATACACGAGACGGAACGGGGTGAACTGGGTGGTTTCCTGCGTCGCGGTATTGTATGCGAAGGTGACGTACGGCAAGACCTCATCCCAGGTTTTGTGTTCAACGTCGACGTACATCGAGATCATCTCCGCAAATGTTTTGTTGAGCCGTTCCGTTAGACCATTGATTTGGGGATGATACGCTGTTGTTGGTCGATGAGCAGTATGGCTAAGCTCTAAGATGTCACGTAGGAGTCGGGCTGTAAACTCCTTGCCTCGGTCAGTAATGATGGCCGATGGGGCGCCGTGCCTAAGCACGATGTAGTGCATAAAGAAGTGGGCAACTTCGGCGGCAGTACCTCGCGCAAGGGCCTTCGTTTCAGCGTAGCGGGTCAAGTAGTCTGTGGCAACTACGATCCACTTGTGGCCGGTCGACGAGAGAGGAAATGGCCCCAGAAGGTCCATGCCGACTTTGTCGAATGGTGTTTGTGGCGGCTCGATGCACTGAAGCAGTCCAGGAGGTTTGAGCACTGGTTTTTTCCGCCGCTGGCATTGCCGGCATATCCGGAAATAATGCTTGACACTTGAAGTTAGGTTGGGCCAGTAATAGTTCTGCCAGATTCGGGATAAGGTGCGTGTAACTCCAAGGTGGTCGGAAGTCGGTTCATCATGGCAGGCAAGGAGGACTTCATCCCGCAGATCAGACGGTATGACAAGCAGGTAAGTTGTCGGACTTGAAGTAGAGTTCTTTTTATAAAGCACGCCTCTCCGCAGGCAGAAGGACGGTAGTCCACGAGCTAGGTATCGTGGTATTTCAGGGCACCCACCTTCGAGATGTTCGATGAGCAGACGCAGTTCGGCGTCGGCACGCTGTCTGGAAACGAGCTCAGACGTGCTTACCGCTCCAAGTAAGCTTTCATCGTCGGTGGTATCTTGCGGAGGAGGTTCGACAGGAGCACATGACAAGCTATCAGCGTCGGTGTGTTTCCGGCCTGAATTGTAGGTGACGGTGAAATCGAATTCCTGCAGGCGTAATGCCCAACGTGCTAGCCGGCCGCAAGGGTCTTTTAAATATTTCAGCCAGCACAGCGAGTGGTGGTCGGTGACGATACAAAACCGTCTGCCATACAGGTATGGGCGGAACTTGGCGGCGGCCCAGAATACCGCTAAACATTCTTTTTCCGTGGTAGAGTAGTTCAACTCAGCCCGCGACAGTGCGCGGCTGGCGTATGCAATTACTTGCCGCTGAACTAGAACGGCACCAAGACCAACGTTGCTCGCATCCGTGTGCACCTCCGTGTCGGCATCTTCGTCGAAATTTGCCAGGATGGGCGGTGATTGGAGTCGGCGTCGTAACTCGTCGAATGCAGTCTGCTGTTCTTTGCCCCAGGAAAATGACGTGTCATCACGGGTGAGCAGCGTCAGAGGGCTGGCGAGCTGGGCGAAGTTTCTAATGAAGCGGCGATAATAGGAGCACAGGCCTAGAAAACGTCGGACTGCTTTTTTGTGGGCGGGGACAGGAAAGGCAGCAACGGCAGCAAGCTTCTCTGGTTCAGCTCGGATTCCGTCAGCACTAATGACGTGCCCGAGGAACTTCAATTCAGTGAGCCCAAAGTGGCATTTTTCTGGTTTAAGGGAGAGGTTGGCGGATCGACCGGCTTCTAGGACAGTCCTGAGGCGTTGCAGATGTTCCGTGAACGTTGCGGAAAAAATGATGACATCATCAAGATAAACAAGACAGGTCTGCCACTTCAAACCTGTGAGAACGGTGTCCATCATTCTTTGGAACGTGACAGGAGCACAGCAGAGCCCGAATAGGAGGACGCGAAATTCATAGAACCCGTCCCGTGTGATGAAGGCGGTTTTCTCACGGTCCCACTCATCAACTTCTATCTGCCAGTAACCACTTCTGAGGTCGACCCAAGAGAAGTACTTGGCTTGACGAAGTCGGTCGAGGGAGTCGTCGATACGCGGGAGTGGATACACGTCTTTCTTGGTTACACTGTTGAGCTTCCTGTAGTCGACACAGAATCGTAGTGTCCCGTCTTCCTTTTTCACGAGCACGACAGGAGACGACCACGGACTGCTTGACGGCTGGATGACGCCGTCTGTGAGCATCTCTTGGACCTGTGTTTGGATAGCATCCCTCTCACGAGGGGACACACGATAGGGCTGCTGATGGATGGGTCGGGCTCCTTCATGCGTGATAATGCGGTGTTTGACTATCGACGTTTGTCGCACTTTAGACGATGACGTGAAACACGCACCAAACTCCCGCAAGAGGTCCTGGAGTAGCCTCCTTTCAGCGGGTGGAAGGCCTGGATTGATGTCTACGTTGGTGACCGCTTCGGCGTCAGCTCCAGGTGTGCCCCCTCGCAAGCAAAGCATTCGGCCACTTCCTGAACATGGTCGACGTAAGCGATGGCTGTGCCACGAAACAGATGTCGATACTCATTGGAGAAGTTGGTGACAAGGACTTCTGCACAACCGTCATGGAGGGATCCAAGGCCCCGTGCCATCGCAACTCCCTTAGTGAGTACGAGGGAGACATTAAGCTCGAAAACCCGCAGTCCCCTATGTGACTCGTCACAGGTAACTCTGCAGAGAATGCTGGCACGTGGTGGCACCGTAACGTTATCGTCGGCGACTCGCAGGGCGGACCGAGAACCCTGGTGCGCAGGTTCTTCTGTGGCCATTGCGGTAGAAAACGTCACCAAGCGATTCGGGAGGTCTATGATAGCACAGTGCTCGCGAAGAAAGTCGATGCCAAGGATGACATCGCGAGAACATTCGCGCAGAACGAGAAAAGTGGCAACGAATGTGCAGCCTCGAACCGCAACCCGGGCCGCACATATACCGAGTGGTGCGACAAGATGTCCGCCGGCCGTACGTATGTCGGGACCGTCCCAGGGTGTCGTTACTTTCTTTAGGGCTGCCGCAAGCCGTCCACTAAGGATAGAGTAATCTGCGCCCGTATCGACCAACGCGCTGACCTCCTTTGTGTCCACGAGAACAGAGATATCCAAAGAGACCCTGCCTTCAGCGCGGCCCCCCGATGGCTGTTGTGGATGACTCAGTCGGGAAGAACCGAAGACTGGGAGTCGTCTTTTAATTACAGAGCCAGGTTCCAGGACACAGAACAGAACAGCGCGCCTCGAGAGCTCACCGCCGCTTCGTCGTCGTTTTCGAATCAGCGCGGAGGCCGCGCGGCCCGTTAGGCGCGTGGCAATATATACATATATATATTGTTACCAGCGAACTGCCTACCGTATCAATGGACTCCGCTCGTGCATGAATCGTGAACGCCGCCGCGGTGGCTCAGTGGTTATTGTGCTCGGCTGCTGACCCCAAAGACGCGGGTTCGATCCCGGCAGCGGCGGATGAATTTCTTTGAAGGAGAAATTCTAGTGGCCCGTGTACAGTGCGATGTCAGTGCACGTTAAAGAATCCCAAGTGGTCGAAATTTCCGTAGCCCTCCTCTAAGGCGTCTGTCATAGTCTTAGTCGCTTTGGGACGTTAAACCCCATAAACCAAGCCAAACCAAACCAAACCATGAATCGTGAACGACGAAGTGGCGGTGCGCTCGACGCAGACGACGCTGACCGTGTGAAGCTGGGCCCTTGGACTGAGGCCAACAAACCAACCCTTGGAGTCTTTGAGCTGTGTGCAGGCATTCACGTCAATATACATGGCCGCCTACAGGAGCTCCCGTGAGACAAGGAAAAGTATATCCCATACTGCACTGCGAAACGCCAATAATTCAGAGGGTAGTCGAGGTGGGCATGATGTTGCATGAGGTTCTAGAAAAGAGGACGCTAATTCGGCGCTACATTTACGTTGTGAACTCGTTCCTACATAGGCCACTGTATGCCCGTGTACGGCACCGGAAACATGTAAGGCTGAAAAGGAACTGCCTGTTTATGGCAGACAGCGGGGTCAATGCCCCAGAGCTGCCGACGGTAAATGCATGCCCAGGTTGGTCTGAAGCGGGGTGGTAGTGATTCTGTCCTCCCCACGGCCCATCCCCACTCCGGTCGGAGCGGGAAGATCCTTCCTTCCCAGGCGCACGCCGCTGAGTGGCCAGTTCTGACTGGGAGTGGCGGAGTAGACCTTGCGAGGTTTACCCGAGGTTCAACGCATTGCCGTGTTTTTTTAGACTACAAGACGCATCATACTGTCAGTTTCGCCTTCCCTGCGTCCTCTTCCCCTTGTACCCCGCATCTCCACCAAGTGGGACGGCCCTCAACAGTCTCTCAAGCGCCCAATACCCCTGCCAACGTTCCGCAATCCCTCGATGATTGCTTCTTTCCTCAGCCCCGAAGACGCACAGGATCTTCACAACCTTTCGGTGTCCTACACCGATATTTTTGACTCTGCTCCTACTTCTCTGGGTCAAACATCGGTAGTGACTCACAGCATTGACACCGGCGATGGCAGACCTGTACACCGGAAGCTTTATCGTGTGTCGCTACCAGAGCGTAAGGTCATCCAGCGGGAGGTCGACAAGATGTTGGTCAACGATATAATCGAGGTTTGCAATAGCCCTTGGGCATCTTTTGTCATGCTCGTGAAATAGAAAGACCAAAGTTGACAGTTTTCCGTCGACTATCGGCATCTCAGCAGGTCACAAAGAAAGAAGTCTATCCCCTTCCCCGGATAGATGATTCCCGGAACTGTTTACATGGCGCCCGCTTCTTTTCTTCTATCGACCTTCGTAGCGGCTATTGGGAAATCTCTGTTGACGCCAGAGACTGCGAGAAAACAGCTTTCGTCACCCACCCCCGACATCGCACGCCCAACTGGCACCGGCACGTTGCCTTCAACCGAGGGGAATGGTGTTACCAGTCAACTGGTTACTGTATCAGTGGACTCGACTCGTCAATGAATCCTGAACGATGAAGTGGCGGGGCGCTTGATGACGATGGGAGCAATGACAGTGTGAAGCTGTGCCCTTAGAGTCTCTGAGCTGAGTGCTGGCAATAGCAGCGCAGCCGTCATTACAGGGTTCCAAGTAACACCCCCCGTAACAATGTGTGTGTGTGTGTGTGTGTGTGTGTGTGTGTGTGTGTGTGTGTGTGTGTGTGTGTGTGTGTGTGTGTGTGTGTGTGTGTGTGTGTGTGTGTGTGTGTGTGTGTGTGTGTGTGTGTGTGTGTGTGTGTGTGTGTGTGTGTGTGTGTGTGTGTGTGTGTGTGTGTGTCAGACATTTACCACGAGATTACCTTTCCTCAAATGCAATTTTCATTTTCTTCACATTCATTTCCTCCCTATCTTTATGTCGCGGTTCGGATGTACACCGAGATGAGACAGTTAAGGTATTTGCGACGCGCAAGGCGCAGCTCCTAACGCGAGATGGCGTTCCGTGGACTCCCTAGCAGCGCTGCATAACGCTGTCGCGTTCCACTCCTAATGGCGAAGCTTACGCGTCCTCGCATTTTTATTGTGAGAGCAATACTACGCCAGGTCTGACCGCTCGTCGCGAGGTCCGTGGACCCCCGTGGTCCTTGAGAAGCCGCCGCCGCGCCTAACAGATGGTGTGACGTCAGCCTCTGCGCTGCTATGGCGACGAGTGACGTCAGTTTGCTCTCTCCTCCGATGTTACGCGCGCGCGGCACTGCCACGTCACGTGAGCCAAAGCGGTACCTTCTATAGACCAGATTTTTTTACCCTCGCACGCAGGCTGCGGGCGCGCTCCTACTCTCGACACCAGTCGCCATCTGTCGGCGCGCGCGGCCCGAGGGACTGCGGGTCGCGCCGGCGCCGCGCGTAAAACGCATGTTTACGTGCTCGCTTCTGCCGTTGTTGTGCTCCATCAGCTAACGTATGAGGGTGTGTGCTGTGTGTCACTACTCACATTTTCCCTCTTCCAGGCAGCAGTTCGGTTATCTTGTGCGCAGTTACTCGTTAACTTGACATTCGAGGGTAGTCGACCAGGTAGTGTACGGACTGGAAACCGGCATTTCTAAGCAGATTTCTGCGCTGTCATGTCGTTTGTTGTCGCCTTTTACGTGCGATATCTTCTATGATACTTTTATGCATCAGATTGTAGATCTATTGATTTGACTCAGTGGAGTAGTAACTGGATAGGCGAGCGGCAGACTGAAGGTTGTCCCGACGGAGCGCGTGTTTTCGATCACCAGTACGTGTTCGGCATCCTTGCGCTGAGCTTGCTCTTCTTCCCATTAAACACATTTCATGCACAGGATTGTAAGCACGACCGCTACCGATTTCAGCTGCTTTTTCCGCACGCATGTCAGAGGGATCTGGGGGGTAAAGGTTTATCTATAGTATCTTTCTGCTGTTGGTATACCTACACTAGTTTGGTTTGGTTTATTAATGTTTTACGTCCCAAAGCGACTCACGCTATGAGGGAAGCCGTAGTGAAGGGCTCCGGAAATTTCGACCACCTGGGGTTCTTTAACGTGCACTGACATCGCACAGTACACGGGCCTCTAGAATTTCGCCTCCATCGAAATTCGGCCGCCGCGGCCGGGATCGAACCCGCGTTTTTGGGCCAGAGCCGAGAGCCGTAACCACTGAGCCACCGCAGCGGTGCGGTATCTACCTTATTCACAGGAAAATACTATGCGCGATTTCATTACATTTTCCACACTTAGCCAAACGGCTACGCAACGCTCTCACACGCGGCGAGAGCTCCTGAATAAAATAACGCGACTTCGGACCGAGCTGCTCATATGTATTCAAGCTTTGATAAATTAAGCGAAAGTACGTTTTTATGCACCAGGTTGCATAAACCATGACAAAATTTGTTTTCTTTTGGCGCTGCGACTCAGTTGAGCTCACAGCGGTAATTTGTTGATAAACTGGCGCGGCGACAAGAAAGCCCTGTTTGTGGAGGGGGAGCTTTATGGCCGGCCGGCAGGAAGCAATAAGAGTGCATGGGAATTGGAACTGCATGCTAGCCGCACACCTAATGCTTGATATTGAACAAAAAGTTTCTTTGCGGTGGAGCACTAAGACGGAATTCGATATAAGCACGAGCGCGTTCTAAGCGCCGGCACAATTAACTTGAATGTCAAACTAAATGTCATTAAAACGCGTCAATGTTATCGCTTTGATAACGTAAATACTTCCTGCAACACAGCCACGCAGCGGAAGTATGCTCGACAATGTTTTTTTAGCGCCCGAAGCGCGGCTATATGCAGGAGCGGCCGCGGAACTGCCGCAGCCCCGCAGTCCCCAAAGAAACGCCCGCACCGCGGCGCGCCAGTCGGTGCAAAATGGCCGCGCCCAGGAGAGGCTCAAAATTCTGGTCTATAGACCAGATTCTTTTACCCTCACACGCAGGCTGCTGGCGCGCCCCTACTCTCGACACCAGTCGCCATCTATCGGCGCGCGCGGACCGATGGACTGCGGGTCGCGCCGGCGCCACGCGTAGAATGCATGTTTACGTGTTCGCTTCTGTCGTTGTAGTGATTCGTCATAACGTATGAGGGTGTGTGCTGTGCGTCACTACTCACATTTTCCCTCTACCAGACAGTACTGCAGTTATCTTGCGCGCAGTTAGTCGTTAGCGTGACATCTCCTAGTTTTTTTCCGTTCATTTGGATGCGAGTCAGTGCGGCGAGGCAGTGCGCGTCTGTCGCGTTGTTTGTGCCCACCATGATAATAGTGATGCTGATCATTAGCGCTCGTGTCCTGTCTTCACCTTTAGCTGTGTCTCGTTTTTCGCGCTACGTTTTTCAATGATGATATTCTGCTGGCTCAGGATTCTATAAACGCTGGCACCACAGCGGCGACGCTGCTCCACCGAGCCGCTGGTGCGGCGGCGCTGCTCAGGGAAATTCTGGAATAGTATTACAAACACCAAGGATTTTTCCCGCAGAGTAGCCGGCCAGGTAGCGTACGGACTGGAAACCGGCACTTCTAAGCAGATTTCTGCGCTGGCGTGTCGTTTGTTGCCCTCTTTTACGTGCGCTATCATTTATGATAATTTTAGGCGCAAGAATGTGGATTTATTGATTTGAATCAGTGGCGTAGTAAATGAGTAGGCGAGCTGCAGACTGAAGGTTGTCCCGACGAAGCGCGTGTTTTCGATCACCTCGTTGCGCTGAGCTTGCTCTAGTTTCCATTAAACACTGTTAAGAGTGGACAACGTGGTCCTGAGAGCCGGGTGTGTCTCATCGCAAAGCAAGGGATATGACGAGGCCTGGCGCCGGCGGCAGAAGCATAGACGACGACGGCCGGGGCTGTTGCTCTCCAAATCACCGGACCGATCGAAGGACGCTGTCTACCACGGGCCTGGGAGAAATTACTGTCAGACGAGTGTCGTCGTTAGGCAAAGATGCGGCGAGAACTTGGGACAGCGGCAACAACGCTGGAAGCAGAGATGCACATGAAGCACGGCAGAAACACCGGTATACGTTGGCCGAGTCGACCTTCGGGTCACCGGACTGGATGATGCTACGCAAGGTCACGTTGAGCGAGGCTGCTAATTGAAAGACGCTGTGTCGAAGGAGTCTCGTGCTTCGGCCATCCGGCGGGGGAGTTCGAGAAGGTTCAACCACCTGCGAGGAGACTGCGGGATCTGCTTTCCCACGGAGGCAACGCACAGAACACTTGCGGCAGTGGTCAAGGTGACGCATCTGTGTTTGATGACTGTCTTCCCCTTCTCATCCCCCGAGCTGTGAGAGAGCGAGAGGGCATCAGCACCGCCCTGCCGTGGGTGGTACCGCCAGCGTCATCAATGGCCCATCCGATTGGACAACGTTATTCGAACTAAGTTCCCCAGTCAAGGATTTGGGGAACGCGAACCGTATTTAACGGGATGTTGTGTGATCGGAGGATGGCATTCGATATTGCATTCGCATTGCATTCGATTCTCATCTGTAAATATGTAGAATAAACCCTTCTGTACAGTTTCCTCGATAACGCAGTCCGACATCGTCGTTCGGAGCCGGTACCTGCGAGGCTAAACGAGTTAGTCATCTCCAGGACCCCTCCGTCTTCAACTCTGGTTCCAGCGGTGGGATAGAAGCCCCATCTTTAACACTGGTTCCAGCGGTGGGCAGTGTAGCCCGTTCCCAACAACACATTTCAAGCACAGGAATGTAAGCACGACCGCTACCGATTTCAGTTGCTCTTTCCGCACGCATGTCATAGGGATCAAGGGGGGGGGGGGGGGGGTAAAGGATTTACCGTAGTGTTTTTCTGCTTTTGCTATCTACCTTAATCATAGGAAAATATGCGCGATTTTAATACATTCATTCACACTTAGCCAAACGCCTACACAACGCTGTCACACGCGGCGAGAGCTACAGAATAAAATGAACGCGACTTCGGACCTCAGAATTCGTGAAAGCTGGATTCGCTGGTAATATCTATTCAAGCTTTGATAATTAGAGCAAAAGTACGTTTTTATGCAGCAGGTTGCATAAACCATGACAAATTTTGTTTTTTGTTGGAGCTGCGACTCAGTTAAGCTCACAGCGGTAATTTGTTAATAAACTGGCGCACCACGCATGCGACAAGAAAGCCCTGTTTGTGGGTGGTACTTTATGGCCGAAGGATTAAGAGTGCATGGGAATTGGAACTGCATGCTAGCCGCACACCTAATACTTTATATTGAACAAAAAATTTTTTTTTTCTTGCAGTGGAGCAAAAAGACGGTTGCGATATAAGCACGAGCGCGTTCTAAGTGTCAGCACAATTCACGTGAATGTCAAACTAAATGTCATTAAAACGCATCAATGTGCTCCCTTTGATAACGTGAATACTTCCTGCAACACAGCCACGCTGCGGAAGTATGCTCGGCAATGTTTTTTAGAGCTCGAAGCGCGGCTATATGCAGGCGCGGCCGCGGAGCTGCCGCAGCCCCGCAGTCCCCAAAGAAACGCCCGCACCGCGGCGCACCAGTCGGCGGAAAATGGCCGCGCCCAGGAGCGGCTCTGGATTCTGGTCTATACTAGGACGCCACTTTTCCACCGACGTTTTCTTCGGCCTTAGCGCGGTCTGAGGGTGCTGGCGTCGAAACAGAGGATGGGCCTACTCTGCGCCGGACGCGTCGAAGCCGCGAACCCAGAATGCGCCGCGCACGTCGTCTGCCGAGCGCGTAGCCGCTACTCGGAGGCAGCAGGCCGGACGAATGGATTTCTGCGCATGCGCGCCGCTTGTCTCTCGGCGCTGTCTAGCGTCGACGCGGCTGGAGCATAGGGGGCGAATCTCAGCCAGGCGGAGGGTCGCCAACGTGACTTGTCCGACCACAACCGCGCCGCTTGCGCGTGCCGAGAACATCACAGCCATCACGCCGCAGCGATCGCCAGTTGCGTATGCGCAGTAGCGGCGCATAACTAGCGTGCCGGGGCCGCCGCCGCGCGCTCTCCATCGCCTCTCTCTCTCCTCGTTGCTTTGGCAACCCTGAAGGTATAAAAAGCTAAACTGCTGCCAATTTTTTTCTCGACACCGCATACAGCTCATTCCGTAGAAAATCCGTCGGCATTGTATTTATCGGCAAAACGCGTCAAAAAAAAATTCAGGGGGCACATTGCTGACCTGAAGTGCGGTGAAGCTAAAGCCTAAAGCGCGGTATTGCTGCTTGCGTCACTGATGTGTGGTTAAGATGTTACGCTTCCCCTCTAAGAGTGGAACGCGACAGCGTCTTGCAACGCTGCTAGGGATTCCACAGAACGCCATCACCCGCACGATTCTGCGCCTTGCTGGTGGGTAAATTGGTTTTGTAGGAAAAGAAATGTATCTGTTTCATATATCTCTGAGCCTCGCCGTAACGGGAAGGGAGGAAGACGGGAGTGAATGAAGACACCGTATTCACTGGGCGCGCCTTTGTTCATTGCAAACCATCCAGCTGGCATGGCGGAGTGGTTAGCGTGATCATCTCGCACTCCGGAGACCCTGGTTCGATTCCTCAACACGACCAATTTCCTACTTGGTTTTGTTTATTTATCTGGTCTCAATGGGACCGTTAGTTAGGTGAATTGGTTAATTACGCAGTTAACTAAACCCAGTCACACTTATTTCTGGCATCACTATCTCTTTAATTGGTTGCATGGTTGCGAGCCAAAGTACAATTCACCCCGTTTGAAATTCGCGCAATGTGACGTCCCGACCATGTCGACCGATTGAAACAAGGTTAGCGTAGCTCGTCTACCCGAGGTCTCGCTTTGGCTGTCGGAGTGTTGCGCCGGGTGGTGTCATACGATTCATTGTTTTGTGCATCACAACTTATTTTCGCGAAAACAATGCTGCGCTTAGGATTTGAGCCTTCAGCGTCGTCCCGGCGGTTCCACGTTTGACCTTTAGCTTGACCTCTGTTGTGACGTCACGACAGACGGAGAAAAAACGGGCCCAACTCAGCTCGTCGCTGTTGTCCCAGGGGATCAACGCCGAGCCGCGGAGCAGCTGCACGCCGTTGCGGCGAATAAAAAAAAATTAAAAATTAAAAATAAACAAGTAAAAAATAACAGAATAAAAAATGAAATAAAGGAAGTGAAAAAAAAGGTGAAAATAATAAAAAACAACGAAAGAAAAGCTGAGCATGGTGGCAATTGCCACCAGCCCATTTCAAAGGGGGCACTCCTATCCATCCATCCAGCGGTTATCCCCAATAAAAAACAACGAAAGAAAAGCTGGGCATGGTGGCAATTGCCACCAGCCCATTTTAAAGGGGGCGCTCCTATCCATGCATCCAGCGGTTATCCCCAACCTCGGCCGCCGGATTTGGCCGCGTAGATCGGAGCTTCTAGACTAGAGGTTCTAGAGCTTCTAGATCCGTTAGCGTCAGACGCTCGTTTTGGCGACCAAGGCACAAATAAATCTCCCGGAACGTGCGGGCCCTCTTCTGCTGAGTATAATGCCATTTAAAACAAATGGGCAGAACTTTGATAAACATAAGCTTTACTAAGAGCACTACCACGACACACCACCAGTCAAACCAGGCGCAGCCAAGGCTATTGCTTTCGCAACTTATCGGGCTTGACCAAGCTAATCCTCTGCCAGTTTTTCAGTTAGAGCCTTGCTCGCGGCAGTGATTCGAACCGGTAACCTATAATCGGAGGGGTTGGGGGGGTACGTATCAAACGCGGTTTGTTTTAGAGCGCAGCTCTTGAGCGACCGTTTATGCGTTTCGTGACGTCGGCGTCGCCGCTTTCCGTTGTAATCAGCAAGGGGCACCTCAGTCGCGCTTTAAGCTCCGCAACCGAAAAAGCGGGAGCTTGGAAAGTAGAGGAAAGGCGCATAACTGCTCTCTTGCAAGCGTGGACGCCTCAGTAGTGCTTTAAGCTAAGTGGCGATAGTCAAAGATGAGCACTGAATGCTTAGCATAGACAACGCTGTGCCAGAAACGCGGCGCTGAAGCCATAGGCCTTCGGCGTTCGCTGTGTTTATTGGCGTTGGCGTTGACAACTTTTTAAACGCCGATCATTTTAAGGAAAGCAAATGCATGCTGTTGCGTACCTTTGGCAGCACGTTCAGACGTGGATGCCACCCGATGCGGTTTTTATGCGAAGCATATTACAATAGGTAACCCAAGCCCTTCCTGACGGTTACATGCCGTGCACACCACGTGACACAATGACGTCACGACAGATGAGAGACGGGGCTCCATACGTCTGGGTGTTGTTCCGTGCGAACGATCATCTTCGTGTATTTTGGAAGGTCTCAATAACATAAACTGTGGAAGCAGAGCCTTCCATTATGTCAAAGCCTTTCTCACAGAACGAACAGCTACGATAGGCATCGGAGATACAAGATCGGAGAGCTTCACTGTGCCAAACAAGGGTACCCCGCAAGGCTCAGTAATATCACCGCTACTATTCAACATAGCGATGATAGGACTCACGAAAGTACTGGACGAAATGGAAAACATCAACTACGCAATGTATGCCGATGACATAACAATATGGACAACCACAGGCTCCCTAGCAGCTAAACAAGAGCGGCTACAAAAAGCGATCGACCATACTGAACAATACGCCAGGGCCAGAGGATTATCGTGCTCAGCAGAAAAATCAGAATACGTAAGAATCAAAAAAGGTACACGAAAATACGACTCCCAAATCACCCTGAAACTCGGAAACGATACAATACCTGAGAAAACGGATGTCAGGGTACTTGGAATGTGGCTGCAAAACACAGGCCGATGTAGCAAAACCATTGCCTCTATTAAGAATACAACAGAGCAAGTCGCCAGAATCGTGCGAAGAATCAGCAGTAGAAAGAAGGGGATGAGAGAACAGGACACCCTAAGACTCATTGACAGCCTCGTCACGAGCAGGGTTACGTACAGCCTCCCCTACCACGAACTAAACAAGCAAGAGACTCTACAAATCGACACCATACTACGCAAAGCGTACAAAACGGCGCTCAAACTTCCAATGTCCACACCAACCGAAAACCTAATGGCCCTGGGAGTATCAAACACTTTCGACGAACTACGAGAAGCGCAACGTAGTGCGCAATTAGACAGACTCACTCAAACCAGAACGGGAAGACACCTACTGGAGAAATTACGGCTACCTCTAGGTACACAAAGAGACAAGGAACAGATTAATAATGAAGACAGAAACAACATCCGGGTAAGACCAATACCACGACACATGGATCCGAATTTACATCATGAAAGACGACAAGCCAGAGTCCGAGCACTCACCAGGGAACTCAGCGACAATCCCAACGTAGTCTACACGGACGCAGCAAAGTATCGATACCAACGCAAAACAATCGTCGTTGTAGCAGACGAAGGAGGGCAAGAAATAACCAGCGCAACGATAAACAACCCAAACATAGAAGCATCTGAAGAAGCCGCCATTGCTCTCGCAATATCGCACGGGAACGCAACAGGACACAACCTCACTATAGTGACGGACTCCAAACAAGCATGTAGAAACTACACAAGAGGCAGGATCGACAGCATCGCCAATCATATTCTACACACGACGAGAAGACACAAAAACACTAAACATAGTATAGTGTGGGTTCCGGGACATGAGGGGAAGAGGGGCAACGTGGCAGCAGACGAGTTAGCTCGAGGATACGTCAACCGAGCAGACTCAGCACTTTGCACCACAGGCACCTTTGACCCAGTTACCCCCACGTACTCAGATATACTCGATCATTACAAGGGTCAGCGGAAACGCTACCCAGCCCCACACAAAAGGCTCTCCAAAGAGGAGGCGGTAGACTGGCGCAGACTACAAACCGGTACCTACCCACACCTTCACAAACTACACAAGATTTTCCCTACACAATATGCAGACGAATGTCCGTGGTGTCAGGGTAAACCTACACTAGAACATATCACATGGACCTGCCCTAAGGCAGACTTAGAGCCAAGAATAAACCCGAGTGTGATGCAGTGGGAGCACTTGCTGGCCAGCGAGGACGAGGAAGCGCAACGATTCCTTGTGCGCCGAGCCACGATGGCAGCAGTCAAGTGCGGCATCCTGGACCAAGGATCGACCACGGCGCCCAGTGACCCGTAAGGGTCAAGAACACCAATTTATTGACAATAAAGTTTTTTCCATCCATCCATTCATCCAGACGGGGCTCCAACTCGTGCCGTCGCAGCGGTTGCACGCCGTGCAGACCACGTGGTATGGTGACGTCACACCACGTGACGTAATGACGTCACGACAGATGATAGACGCGGCTCCAACTTGTGCCGTCGCTGCGGTTGCACGCCGTGCAGACCACGTGGAATGGTGACGTCACACCACGTGACAAAATGACGTCACGACAGCTGAGAGACGGGGCACCAACTTGTGCCGTCGCTGCGGTTGAACCCCGTGCAGACCACGTGGTATGGTGACGTCACACCACGTGACACAATGACGTCACGACAGATCGCCGTCACGCACTGGGAGAAGGAGAACGATGCCATCGCACAGACGCCGGAATGTCCTCGAGCGGCATTCCCGCGCATTTCGAACGCGCGTTCACACTCGGTGTAGGTGAAACGCTCGCTCCACCGGGCAGGCGGACGCAGCTGCCGTGGCAATTCAGGCGCTCACCCAACGCGCGTCTCGGGGTTAGTCGGCGTTCCGCTGTAGCCATGCCGTTGTCTTCCCCAACGACGAAGGCTTCTAATGGTTGTATTAAAATGACCAAGTATTCAACCATGGAAAGCCATGTATTACCAAGCCTAGCCATCAATATGTTTCGCATCTGACTAGGCTTAACCTTAGCTAAGCCTCAGCCATTTTTTGTCCCAGTGCTTAAACTGCAATACCAATGCTTACTACGTACACTACGACTAATATTTTGAACTTTCTTGAAAATACCTGAAAGGCACATTTTCGCCCGCTTAGGATATTTTTAATCCATAAAAAATATACTGAAGATTACAAAAAATTCATTAGATTACATTAGAAATACACTACAAATACACATTTAATACATTACAAATATATTCACTTCGACTTAAAAAAGGTCTACTTGTCGGCTTCGGAGAATCAGACTGGTCAATGCTTCAACAGCAGAAGAAATTGTACAAGCGCAGTAATCATCAATCACGATGTACATGAGAATATAAGGTCACGTGACGGCATGGGATTGGCAAAGATACGTACAAAGCAAATTATGACGGAAGTGCCACAGCAAACAAGAAATGCTCCGACAAGGGGCATACTTGGCTTGCCTTATATACATATATACCCATCGAGATCGACGCACTAGTTAGACCGCTGACGCGTTGTTTGCGCGAAGACTGTGAGCCCAAAAATTATCCGAGAAGTGCTCTACTGGTCGCGTTCGGCTTCGGAGGCGATCTATAACAGAACTGCCATTTTAAACTTGTGTCACAAATAGGTCAAGAGCCGAACATTCAACCAACAGATACACGGGCGTCTAAGGTAGCTGGTCCGCCTTACCGGTCGTGGTCCTTTTCGGCGTCATACTCGTTTCCGGAAATACCCAAGGCGCCTTTGCCGGTATCATGCTATCACGTTCTCCGCACGTAGTGTAAACAAGTGGTGATTACATTCCTGCCAGAAGTTACCATAAACGAAAGGACTTCAGAACAGAAAGGGTTGGGCAGGTTGGTAATTTATTGCAACACAGTACTCATAGCGCGAGAACAACGCAAGCGTTCTCCTCCCATCTCGTCTTTGTCCTGCGTTGTTCCCACGCTATGATTACTGTGTTGCAGCGAAAGGACGAGAGGAAAGGGAGAGTTTTCACTGTCCCCTGAAACGTCATTTCGAGCTCTAGATTGTTCCAACGCAGCTTGAAGTGTAACGCAAATATGTTTACGCGCACTTTCCATTAGTTCGATTCGAAGTATACTTGGACGGATCAAATGCGCATTTACGAAAGTACACTTCATAAACTTTGAAAACACCAAAATGCAATTTCCCTAAACTTGATTTCTAGCGTCAGGTTGTTCAGAGGCAGCTTGCAAAGGCGCTAAGGCGGACTGCTAAGGTGGAATGCCAATTTGATAGAATTTAAGTATTGGTTGGACGAATTAATTGCGTATTTACGGAAGTACACTTCAAATACGTTTACAACACGCAAATGCCATTTCTCAAAACGCGATTTCGAATACTCAACTGTTCAACGGCAGCTAGAAATGCGCTGAAAATACGTTTAAAAGCACCGCACGTTTGTTTGAATTGAATTATACTTCGGATGAATAAATTTCATAATTACGAAAGTACACTTTTAATACATTGAGGACTTCCTAAAACTGCATTCATATACGTTTGGAAGGACTGCCCGTTTTTTAGAATGGAAGTATACTTTGGATGAATTAATTTCAGATTTTCGAAAACACACTTTGAATAAAATCACAAGATGCTAAATCTGCATACATATACGATTACAAGGACTGCCCGTTTTCCAGAATTGAAGCATACTTTGCAGTAGTAAATTGGCATTAGTAATTTGCATTAGAAAATACTCATTTAATGCACTGACAAGATGCTGAAACTGCATATATATTTTTTCACGTATATGAAAAGTGCTTGAAGTATGCTTTAAGTGAGATATTTTTTCATATTTTAAGAATGTATTTCGAATACCAAGCATAGAATTTCAGGAACGTATTTCCTCAATATTTTTTGTGCAATCATGAATCCAAAATTTGTTTAAAACTCAATTTAAATAGCCCACCGTATATTCCAAACTTATTAGTTTTTGCTAAAGAGTCACACGATAAGGCCTCCGGTGTACAGGTCTCGCATCGCCGTTGTGAATGCGGTGAGTCACTACAGATGTTTGATCCAGAGGAGCAGGAGCAGAGTAAAAAATGTCGGTGTAGGACACCAAAAAGTTATGAAGATACCGTGTGTCCTCGGGGCGCAGGTCAGAAGCAATCACCGCGGAAATGGATTGCTGAACGTGGGCCGGGATGTCGGGCGCTTGAGAGACCGTAGAAGGCAGTCCCACTTGGTGGAGATGCGGGGTGCATGGGGAAGAGGACGCAGGGAAGGAAAAACTGACCGTATAATGCGTCTTCTAGACTAAAAAAAAACACGGCAATGCGTTGAACCTCGGGCAAACCTCGCAAGGTCTACTCCACCACTCCCAGTCAGGACTGGCCACTCAGCGGCGCGCGCCTGGGAAGGAAAGTTCTTCCCGCTCCGACCGGAGTGGGGATGGGCCGTGGGGATGACAGTATCACTACTGCCCCGCTTCTGAAGACAAACATGGGCATGCATTTACCGTCGGCAGGTCTGGTCAATTGACCCCGCTGCATGCCATAAACAGGATGTTCCTTTTCAGCCTTACGTGTTTCTGGTGCTGTACAAGGGCGTACAGTGGCCCTATGTAGGAACGAGTTCACAACGTAAATGTAGCGCCGAATTAGCGTCCTCATTTCTAGAACCTCATAAAACATGTTGACCACCTGGACGGCCCTCTGAATTATTGGCGTTTCGCAGTGCAGTGTGGGATATACCTTTCGTTTTCCTTCTCTCACGAGAGCTCCTGTCGGCGGCTATGTATATTGGTGCGATGGCCAGCACTCAGGTCAGAGATTCCAAGGGTTGTTTGGTTGGCCTCAATCCAAGGTACAAGCTTCAGACGGTCAGCGTCGTCGTCGTCGAGCGCAGCGCCACTTCGTCGTTCACGATTCATGCACGAGCGGAGTCCACCACTGATACGGTAGGCAGTTCGCAAGTTACAATATATATATATATATATATATATATTTTTTTTTAAGAGAAGCACGCTGCCAAAGTAAGCAAAGGCACACAGGGGATCTTAATTTATATTTATTTATTTTGTGGTGCTGATCAATGGAGAATATAAATGAATGTGTTGTCACTTAAAGAAAATTGATTTGAAAAGCAGAAGAAAAAACTACCACATGGCGCCGGTGGGAACCGAACCCAAGACCTCCAATGAGACGTTGATGGAATTCACCTTAATATCGCTCGCCATTTGACCGATC
Organism: Amblyomma mixtum; assembly: GCF_055824585.1. Lineage (NCBI taxonomy): Eukaryota > Metazoa > Arthropoda > Arachnida > Ixodida > Ixodidae > Amblyomma > Amblyomma mixtum. The sequence continues at coordinate 96,629,261 of NC_143018.1, read as the reverse complement.
GAGCAAGATCACCTCCACCGGGAATGGATACGCAGAACGCGCTCCTCACGTGCCATCTTAATTTACACTACCGGTACACTCGTCTCACGTTGCTCAACCCAAGAGCAGCCCAAGCTCATGTCATATGCTCCTGCCTCATACACTTGCCCCCTGCCTCTTGTCACCTAAGCAGTCCGCAGCAGTGGAAGGCTGCTTTGTCCAGCACCGAGCCGAATCTCCAACTATGGCTACTGACCTGGGCAGAGGACGTCGCGACTAGGCACGCCTTGGACCCCTCAACAGGCAGTCTGGAGGCCGCACGCAATGCTGCTGCATAATGTTCGTTTTTTCAGGCTTTCAAATCCGTAAATGTTTTCACCACGACTACCTATATATATATATATAAATAAGAACACTCTCAAGGTTACATTACTTATAAACATACACACCCCCAAAAGCAGATTTCACAGCCTTCGCCGTAGGTCAGAGGTAGACAACCCGATCCGTGAATCGGAGGTCGTGGGTTCGGTTCGCACCGAGCGCATATGTTTGTTTTTTCTTCGGTTTTGTTAATCAACTATCTTTAAGTGATAACAGTCAGTAAAATTCTCTATTGATCCACACCACGAAGTAAATAAATATAAAATAAAATCCCCTCTGTTTCTTTTGCGTCTTTGGCGGTTCGCCTCTCTTAAGAAATGCATATTATAACGAGCCCTCATTCGACTTCACTTGTCTGCTTATATATATATATATATATATATATATATATATATATATATATATATATATATATATATATATATATATATATATATATATATACACACTATTTCCAGTGAAATTGTTACTGTATCAGTGGACTCTACTCGTGCCTGAATCGTGAACGAAGAAGTGGCGGTGCGCTGGACGACGACGACGCTGACTGTGTGAAGCTGGGCCCTTAGATTGAGGCCAACCAACCAAACAACCAACCCTTGGAGTCTTTGAGCTGTGTGCAGGCATTCACGCCAATATACATGGCCGCCTACAGGAGCTCCCGTGAGAGAAGAAAAACGAAACGTATATCCCATACTGAACCGCGAAACGCCAATATTTCACAGGGTAGTCCAGGTAGGCAGGATGTTTCATGAGGTTCTAGAAAACAGGGCGCTAATTAGGCGCTACATTTACGTTGTGAACTCATTCCTACATAGGGCCACAGTGCGCCCTTGTACAGCACCAGAGACATGTAAGGCTGAAAAGGAACTGCCTGTTTATGGCAGGCAGCGGGGTCAATTCCCCAGAGCTGCCGACGGTAAATGCATGCCCAGGTTGGTCTGCCGAAGCGGGGTGGTAGTGAGTGTGTCCTCCCGGCGGCCCAACCCCACTACGGTCGGAGCGGGAAGATCCTTCCTTCCCAGGCGTACGCCGCAGTTCTGACTAAGAGTGGCGGAGTAGACCTTGCGAGGTTTGCCCGAGGTTCAACGCATTGCCGTATTGTTTTACTACTAGACGCATTATACGGTCAGTTCTGCCTTCCCTGCGTCCTCTTCCCATGTACCCCGCATCTCCACCAAGAGGGACCGCCCTCTACGGTCTCTCAAGCGCCCGACATCCCGGCCATCGTTCCGCAGTCCATTTCCGCGATGATTGCTTCTGACCTGCACCCCGAGCACGCACAGGATCTTCACAACCTTTTGGTGTCCTACACCGACATTCTTCACTCGGCTCCAACTCCTCTGGGTCATACAACGGTAGTGACACACCACATCGACACCGGCGATGCCAGTCCTGTACACCGGTGGCCTTACCGTGTGTCGCTAGCTGAGCGCCTGGTCATGCAGCGGGAGGTCGACAAGATGTTGGCCAACGATACAATCGTGGCTTTGAACAGCCTTTGATAATCTCCTGTCGTGCTCGTTAAAATAAAGACCAAAGTTGACAGTTTTCCGTCGACTATCGGCATCTCAGCAGGCCACGAAGAAAGATGTCTATCCCCTACCGCGCTGTTGTGATTGTACTTCTGGCCACGTGCCTGCGATCAAGCAGCAACCGTGAAAAGTCGACAAGGCCGACAACCTCGACACGGCGGCTGGATCCTGCATTTCCGAGACGAGCGCGAGTGAAGCCACCGGAAGTTGGACGGCTTGTCCCAGAAGTCGGGTGTCTGCTGTGTATTCCAATGCAAAAAGTCGCGTCTTTCGCCCTTTCGCTCTCAGTTTTTTGCGCTTTTATAGTGTAATGTCTGCTGTTATATGAAAGGAACAAGCAAGCTGAACGCGAGAAATGTGAGCATTATTTGCAGAACCCTGCAATTTCAGAGAAACCGAAGAAAACAGGCGTGCAAGTCTCGCCCTGCCGCGGCAAAGGTGTACGTGCATTAAACACTATGTTCTTGTCTGGTTCTCGCCTCCCGAGCGTGAAGGAGAAGTAGTGGAATGACGATGAGGCTAGGGCATCTTAAAACCGAATTTTCCTGTAGCAAAGAAAAGGCACAGCGCGAGAGGAACGCTTGAAAAGAAAGACGAATGCTGTAGTGCGCGTGAGAGGCGCTGTTAGAAGACCACTGCACCAAGCACCACGAATAAAAGCCCCTTCATGCTTAGCTTGCTACAGTACGACATCGTACATGACTCGCTCCTTCGAAAAATAGGTACCATACCTTTTGGAGGCGCAAGTGTGAGCCAACCGAACACCGTCGACTACCTCACAAGATAGCCTAGCCCTCGCGCCGGTTCGGGCTAAACATAATTCGGTAAATGGCCCCTGCAAAGTAAGCTGCCTGGTGAATGTTTCAACCCATTCATTCTTATATTTATCCCCCATTCATAGCATAACTTGGGCTTGAGCGTGGGAAGAAGCATCACAGTAAAGAGCAGAATTGGCGGAGCTAGGCAAACGAGATGACACCCCGAGCCGAGTAGACAAGTCTCCATACTAGCTGCGTGTAGCGACGTCCTGTCGTCTGCTAGTGTCGTCCCATTGCGATGCAATGGACATTTATTTTTTAAACGTTTTTCCGGAAGACTTCGCTGGTCTCCTCGCTCAGGTGACGGTGCAACAGGTAGGCACTGTCATGTGAAAAGACGAGAACGACGAAAAGACGAAATGCTAAGTGGGAAACCAAAACTGGAACTGAAAAACAGTGCTGAGGTCCGATTTCATGCACTGCCAAAGGCTGACTGCCGGGACAAGGCCGCTTACTTCCGGTGGCTTCACTTTCGGGCGCCCGATGCGGCATCCAGCTCCCCTAGCGGAGATCAGTGGTGCGGTGTAGTGCTTGTGATGCCCCCCTCCTAGCCTAAGTGGATTAGTGCAGCGGACTTCTTTGAGCGGAGGTGACCACGGCAGCAGTAGCGAAGGCTAGACGTGCGAAGGGGGCTTACGAAGGCGTTGACAGCGGCCAACCGCAGAGAAAGCGGCGGCGACGTGGCGGCGCCAGTCAGGCCGAGTGTATGCCCACGGGTCGCCGAAGGACAGAAGGGTGCTACGCACAGTCACGCTGGCTGTTAATTCAAGACGGCTGTGTCCTCCCAGAGGTCGCGTGTTCTGGTCTTTCTTTTTTTTCTTTTTGTTCTGGTCAACTTTGGTCTTTCTTTTTCACGAGCACGACAGGAGATGCCAAAGGGCTGTTGGAAGCCTCGATTATATCGTTTGCCAACACATTGTAGACCTCCCGCTGGATCATCAATCACAATGTACATGAGATTATAAGGTGTCGTGACGGCATGGGAATGGCAAAGATACCTACAAAGCAAATAATGACGGAAGTGCCGGAGGAAACAAAAAATGCTCCTACAAGCGCGATACTTGGCTTGCCTTTTATATAAACACCGTGAGCGACACACTATTTTGCCCGCTGAGGCGTTGTTTCCGCAAAGACTGTGGGCCCAAAAATTTTCCGAGAAGTGCTCTACCATTGGGTTCGAATCCGGAGACGATCTAGAGCAGAATTACTGTTTTAAATTTGCGACAGAAATTGGTCAGGAGTCGAGCTGTCAACGAAAAAATACACGGGCGTCTAAGGGAGACGGTCGGCCTTGCCGGTCGTGGTCTTTTTCGCTGGCATATTCGGGCCCGGAAATACCCAAGGCCCCTTTGCCGCTATCATGCTATCACTTTCTCCGCACGTAGTGTAATAAGTGGTGATTGCCTTCCTGCTAGAAGGTACCATAAATGAATTGACTTCTGAATAGAAAGGCTAGGGCAGGTTGGTAATTGATTGCAATACAGTAATCTTAGTCCGAGAACAGCGCAGGCATTCTCGTCCCGTTTCGTCTTTGTCCTGCGTTGTACCCGCGCTATGATTACTGTGTTGAAGCGAAAGAACGACAAGAAACGGAGAGTTTTCACAGTTCCCTGAAACGTCATTTTGAGCTCTAGATTGCTCCAAGGTGGCTTGAAGTGTAATGCAAATATGTTTACGCGGACCGTCGGCCTGTTCGAATCGAAAAATACTTGGACGGATTAATTGCGCATTTACGAAAGTAAACTTTAAAAACATTGACAACACCAAAATGCCATTTCCCTCAACTCGATTTCGAGCATGAGGTTGTTGAGAGCCAGCTGAAGTGTGCTGCAAATATGCTAAGGCGGAGTGCCAATTTGCCAGAATTTAAGTATTCTTTGGACGAATGAATTGCTAATTTACGGAAGTACACTTCAAATAAGTTGACAACACGCAAATGCCATTTCCCGAAACGCGATTTCGAGCACTCGTCTGTTCAACGGCAGCTAGAAGTGCGCTGCAGATACGCTTAAACGCACTGCCCGTTTCTTAGAATTGAATTATACTAGGGATGAATTAACTTTATATTTACAGAAGTAAACTTTTAATACATTGACAAGATGCTAAAACTGCATACATATACGTTTACACGGACTACCCGTTTTTTAGAATGGAAGTATACTTTGGATGAAATAATTCCATATTTCCGAAAACACACCTTTATACACTGACAAGATGCTAAAACTGCACACATATAAATTTAAATGGACTGCCCGTTTTTTGAACTGAAGTATACTTTGTATGAATTAATTTCATATTTCCGAAAATTAATACACTGTCAAGATGCTAAAACTGCATACATATTTTTTCAAGTATTTAAAAAGTGCTCGAAGTATGCTATAAGTCAGGTATCTTTGACACATTTTAAGAATATATTTCCAACAGCAAGCATAAAATATCAGGAACATATTTTCTACATATTTTTAGTTCATTCATGAATACAAAGTTTGTTTAAAATGCAATTTATATTGCCCACCGTATATTCCAAACGTATTAGTTTTTGCTAAGGGGTCACACGATAAGGCCCCGGTGTACAGGTCTCGCATCGCCGGTATAAATGCGGTAAGTCACTACCGATGGTTGACCCAGAGGACCACGAGCAGAGTAAAAAAATGTCGGTGTAGGACTCCAAAGGTCGTGAAAATCCCGTGCGTCCTCGGGGCGCAGGTCAGAAGCAATCATCGCGGAAATGGATTGCGGAACGTTGGCCGGGATGTGGGGCGCTTGAGAGACCGTAGAGGACAGTCCCTCATGGTGGAGATGCGGGGTACATGGGGAAGAAGACGCAGGGAAGGCGATACTGACCGTATAATGCGTCTTGTAGTCTAAAAAAATACGGCAATGCGTTGAACTTCGGGTAAACCTCGCAAGGTCTACTCCGCCACTCCCAGTCAGAAGTGGCCACTCAGCGGCGTGCGCCTGGGAAGGAAGGACCTTCCCGCTCCGACCGGAGTGGGGATGGGCCGTGGGGAGGACAGAATCACTACCACCCCGCTTCAGACCAACCTGGGCATGCATTTACCGTCGGCAGCTCTGGGGTATTGACCCCGCTGCCTGCCATAAACAGGCAGTTCCTTTTCAGCCTTACATGTTTCTGGTGCCGTACAAGGGCATACAGTGGCCTATGTAGGAGCGAGTTCACAACATAAATATAGCGCCGAATTAGCGTCGTCTTTTCTAGAACCTCATGCAACATCATGCCCACCTGGACGACCGTCTGAATTATTGGCGTTTCGCGGTGCAGTATGGGATATACTTTTCCTTTTCCTTCTCTCACGGGAGCTCCTGTAGGCGGCCATGTATATTGGTGCGATGGCCAGCACTCAGATCAGAGACTCCAAGGGTTGGTTGGTTGGCCTCAGTCCAAGGGCCCAGCTTCACACGGTCAGCGTCGTCGTCGTCGAGCGCACCGCCACTTCGTCGTTCACTATTCGTGGTTTGGTTTGGTTTCGTTTATGGGGTTTAACGTCCCAAAGCGACTAAGGCTATGAGAGACCCCGTAGATTACGGCTACGGAAATTTCGACCATCTGGGGTTCTTTAACGTGCACTGACATTGCACAGTACACGGACCACCAGAACTTCTCCTCCAAAGAAATTCATCCGCCGCGGCCGGGATCGAACCCGCGTCTTTCGGGTCAGCAGCCGAGCACCATAACCACTGAACCTCCAATTTTGAGATTCGAGAATATTTCAACTGTGACACCAGCTACGTAGTCTAAATCCTCGAATGCGGTGTGTGCCGTGCTCAGTATATTGGGCAAAGTGAAACTCCTTTCCGATTGACAATAAATAACCACAGAGCACACATAAGATCACTGCCAGGTCTGCCTCTTTCAGGACTCGTAACTACAAAAGGCCATTCAATTGGAAAGTTCAAGGCTACCATACCCCAATCTGGCTTCCAGACACATTACGACAGGGAAGCCTGTGAATCATATCTAATATTTAAATTTAACACCTTCTCGGCTTCAATTAATGAAAGCCCTGGAAAACTCTCCTGCCTTTCTGGCTAAATCTTCTTGCAATGTTTTGCCTGTTTGTTTTTTTGTTTTCCTTGTGAACTCTTTTGCATCGAAAATATTGCTTCTTAAATCTACTATGATGACAGTTGCATAACCATTTGTTCTGTATTTAACACTTTCATTTCTAGTCGAGGTACAGACATTATTTTTGTTGTGGTTAAGCATGAATTCTGTGACGCTCGTCTCTCATGTGTATTCATCGCATTATTATCGTTTTGTTGTTGCTGATCACGGCGTTTGGTTAAGCTTTGCTTCTTAGGACATTTTTTCACACTCTTGAACTGTATTAATTCTGGGGCCTGTATTATCTCGCATGCCATTTGTATCTATTCTAATATTGTTGTTGTGTTATTCTTAAGCGGTGTTCCCTGTAATAAAATTTGGCTTTTTGGTACACTTTCTAATACTCTAGCGCTGTCTTTAACATAATTTGTGGGCTTTTACGCATTTCCCCATATATCCTCTGCTAAAAAACGCCACAAAAGTGACACAATTTTCTGTGTATTCCTGTCACCTTTGCGTGTGTGTGTTTTTGTTCTTTTCGGCCATCGCAGTGCCATTTTCTGTCTTTATTTATACTTTACTTTTTTTTCCACTCCTGTAAAGAAGGAGCCTATCCATGTGGTTCTCATGTGCGACCCTCATGTGGTTTTGCTTCCTTCGGCCATCGCAGTGCCACTTTCTGTCTTTATTCTTTTTTCTACTCCTATAAAAAAGGAGCTTTCCATATGGTCTTCATGTGCAACCTCATCTGGTTTTGGGGATCCACGTGCCACCGTGTGGAGACACTTAGCGCAGCCGCAACCTGTGCGTCCTCGTGCTACCTTCTGGAGTCGCGCGGGGCCACACAGAGGCGGATAGAGGCAATACAGATGCACACAATAGGCAGGCACTTCCCTTCTTTTGTTAACCACCCCCACGCTTTTTTTTTCCGAACTAGTCGCGCGCCGGCCCAGGCCCACCTCCCTCTTTCACCTCTTTCACGCGGCGCCTTTGCTGGCGCATCTTGGCGTTTGGATTTCGTGTCTCGGCTGTGTTCCTCTTTCCCCTTTGATTTTTCTCATTTTTCTTTTTCAAGCCCTGTGTGTGCCATGCTCACTGGTATAAGAACACGCTTCCACGCGCTGTATAATCATTCTTGAAAAAGACCAGTCCCTGGTCGAAACGTTGGATTCAATGCGACTTCCCCAACTTATTATATTTTTAATCAGTTGCATATATATATATATATATATATATATATATATATATGGGAACCACGACCTGAAGAGCCGTGAAGGAAGGCGTCGGCAAGAACCCAAGACTGGGAGTCTTCTTTTAATTACAGAGCCAGGTTCCAGGACACAGAACAAAACAGCGCGCCTCGAGAGCCCACCGCCGCTTCGTCGTCGTTTTCGACTCAGCGCTGAGGCCGCGCGGCGCGTTAGGAGCGTGGCATTATTCCCCCCCGCGAAAGCAAACATCGCCTCGATGTGGAGTGGGATATGTACAGTGAGGGGAGGAGGAATAAAAAAAGAAAAATAGGGGTGAGGTGAACTATAGAGTGCGCGCTAGATGACATGCGGGGAGACAAGTTCACACGTGGGGTAAGGCGGGAAAGGTACGAAGCACAGCGTGAACACAGCGCTCAGACACGCGAAAAGTACGGCTTTAAGCGCACCACATGCACGATTTCAGGCCGTTGACGCTAAGGGCCGACGACCACAGTTCCATGGGGGACAACTTCGTAGTTGACGCTGTTCAGGCGGCGCAGGACTCTGTACGGGCCAAAATACCTATTCATAAGCTTTTCGCACAATCCCTTGCGGCGCACTGGTGTCCACACCCACACGTGGTCGCCCGGCTCGTAGTGCACGTCCCTGTGCCGAAAGTTATAGTGTCGGGCATCGGCGGATTGCTGGTCCTTTATGTGCAAGCGGGCCAGCTGACGGGCCTGCTCTGCTTGTTCCACGAAGTGGCCTGCTTCAGAGGGGAGCTCTGCGTCGCCGTACGGCAGCATGGCGTCTAGCGTCATGCGGACCTCTCTGCCATACACGAGACGGAACGGGGTGAACTGGGTGGTTTCCTGCGTCGCGGTATTGTATGCGAAGGTGACGTACGGCAAGACCTCATCCCAGGTTTTGTGTTCAACGTCCACGTACATCGAGATCATGTCCGCCAATGTTTTCTTGAGCCGTTCCGTTAGACCATTGATTTGGGGATGATACGCTGTTGTTGGTCGATGAGCAGTATGGCTAAGCTCTAAGATGTCACGTAGGAGTCGGGCTGTAAACTCCTTGCCTCGGTCAGTAATGATGGCCGATGGGGCGCCGTGCCTAAGCACGATTCTGTGCATAAAGAAGTGGGCAACTTCGGCGGCAGTACCTCGCGCAAGGGCCTTCGTTTCAGCGTAGCGGGTCAAGTAGTCTGTGGCAACTACGATCCACCTGTGGCCGGTCGACGAGAGAGGAAATGGCCCCAGACGGTCCATGCCGACTTTGTCGAATGGTGTTTGTGGCGGCTCGATGCACTGAAGCAGTCCAGGAGGTGTGAGCACGGGTTTTTTCCGCCGCTGGCATTGCCGGCATATCCGGACATAATGCTTGACACTTGAAGTTAGGTTGGGCCAGTAATAGTTCTGCCGGATTCGGGATAAGGTGCGTGTAACTCCAAGGTGGTGGGAAGTCGGTTCATCATGGCAGGCAAGGAGGACTTCATCCCGCAGATCAGACGGTATGACAAGCAGGTAAGTTGTCGGACTTGAAGTAGAGTTCTTTTTATAAAGCACGCCTCTCCGCAGGCAGAAGGACGATAGTCCACGAGCTAGGTATCGTGGTATTTCAGGGCACCCACCTTCGAGATTCTCCATGAGCAGACGCAGTTCGGCGTCGGCACGCTGTCTGGAAACGAGCTCAGACGTGCTTACCGCTCCAAGGAAGCTATCATCGTCGGTGGTATCTTGCGGAGGAGGTTCGACGGGAGCGCGTGACAAGCTATCAGCGTCGGTGTGTTTCCGGCCTGAATTGTAGGTGACGGTGAAATCGAATTCCTGCAGGCGTAATGCCCAACGTGCTAGCCGGCCGCAAGGGTCCTTTAAATTTTTAAGCCAGCACAGCGAGTGGTGGTCGGTGACGATACAAAACCGTCTGCCATACAGGTATGGGCGGAACCTGGCGGCGGCCCAGACTACCGCTAAACATCTTTTTCCGTGGTAGTGTAGTTCAACTCAGCCCGCGACAGTGCGCGGCTTGCGTATGCAATTACTTTGTCGACACCGTTTTGCCGCTGAACTAGAACGGCACCAAGACCAACGTTGCTCGCATCTGTGTGCACCTCCGTGTCGGCATCTTCGTCGAAATTTGCCAGGATGGGCGGTGATTGGAGTCGGCGTCGTAACTCGTCGAATGCAGTCTGCTGTTCTTTGCCCCAGGAAAATGACGTGTCATCACGGGTGAGCAGCGTCAGAGGGCTGGCGAGCTGGGCGAAGTTTCTAATGAAGCGGCGGTAATAGGAGCACAGGCCTAGAAAACGTCGGACTGCTTTTTTGTGGGCGGGGACAGGAAAGGCAGCAACGGCAGCAAGCTTCTCTGGTTCAGCTCGGATTCCGTCAGCACTAATGACGTGCCCGAGGAACTTCAATTCGGTGAGCCCAAAGTGGCATTTTTCTGGTTTAAGGGAGAGGTTGGCGGATCGACCGGCTTCCAGGACAGTTCTGAGGCGTTGCAGATGTTCCGTGAACGTTGTGGAAAAAATGATGACATCATCAAGATAAACAAGACAGGTCTGCCACTTCAAACCTGTGAGAACGGTGTCCATCATTCTTTGGAACGTGACAGGAGCACAGCAGAGCCCGAATGGAAGGACGCGAAATTCATAGAACCCGTCCCGTGTGATGAAGGCGGTTTTCTCACGGTCCCACTCATCAACTTCTATCTGCCAGTAACCACTTCTGAGGTCGACCCAAGAGAAGTACTTGGCTTGACGAAGTCGGTCGAGGGAGTCGTCGATACGCGGGAGCGGATACACGTCTTTCTTGGTTACACTGTTGAGCTTCCTGTAGTCGACACAGAATCGTAGTGTCCCGTCTTCCTTTTTTACGAGGACGACAGGAGACGACCACGGACTGCTTGACGGCTAGATGACGCCGTGTGTGAGCATCTCTTGGACCTGTGTTTGGATAGCATCCCTCTCACGAGGGGACACACGATAGGGCTGCTGATGGATGGGTCGGGCTCCTTCATGCGTGATAATGCGGTGTTTGACTATCGACGTTTGTCGCACTTTAGACGATGACGTGAAACACGCACCAAACTCCCGCAAGAGGTCCTGGAGTAGCCTCTTTTCAGCGGGTGGAAGGCCTGGATTGATGTCTACGTTGGTGACCGCTTCGGCGTCAGCTCCAGGTGTGCCCCCCTCGCAAGCAAAGCATTCGGCCACTTCCTGAACATGGTCGACGTAAGCGATGGCTGTGCCACGAAACAGATGTCGATGCTCATTGGAGAAGTTGGTGACAAGGACTTCTGCACAACCGTAATGAAGGGATCCAAGGCCCCGTGCCATCGCAACTCCCTTAGTGAGTACGAGGGAGACATAAGGCTCGACAACCCGCAGTCCCCTATGTGACTCGTCACAGGTAACTCTGCAGAGAATGCTGGCACGTGGTGGCACCGTAACGTTATCGTCGGCGACTCGCAGGGCGGACCGAGAACCCTGGTGCGCAGGTTCTTCTGTGGCCATTGCGGTAGAAAACGTCACCAAGCGATTCGGGAGGTCTATGATAGCACAGTGCTCGCGAAGAAAGTCGATGCCAAGGATGACATCGCGAGAACATTCGCGCAGAACGAGAAAAGTGGCAACGAATGTGCAGCCTCGAACCGCAACCCGGGCCGCACATATACCGAGTGGTGCGACAAGATGTCCGCCGGCCGTACGTATGTCGGGACCGTCCCAGGGTGTCGTTACTTTCTTTAGGGCTGCCGCAAGCCGTCCGCTAAGGATAGAGTAATCTGCGCCCGTATCGACCAACGCGCTGACCTCCTTTGTGTCCACGAGAACAGAGATATCCAAAGAGACCCTGCCTTCAGCGCGGCCCCCCGATGGCTGTTGTGGATGACTCAGTCGGGAAGAACCGAAGACTGGGAGTCGTCTTTTAATTACAGAGCCAGGTTCCAGGACACAGAACAGAACAGCGCGCCTCGAGAGCTCACCGCCGCTTCGTCGTCGTTTTCGAATCAGCGCGGAGGCCGCGCGGCCCGTTAGGCGCGTGGCAATATATACATATATATATTGTTACCAGCGAACTGCCTACCGTATCAATGGACTCCGCTCGTGCATGAATCGTGAACGCCGCCGCGGTGGCTCAGTGGTTATTGTGCTCGGCTGCTGACCCCAAAGACGCGGGTTCGATCCCGGCAGCGGCGGATGAATTTCTTTGAAGGAGAAATTCTAGTGGCCCGTGTACTGTGTGATGTCAGTGGACGTTAAAGAATCCCAAGTGGTCGAAATTTCCGTAGCCCTCCTCTAAGGCGTCGGTCATAGTCTTAGTCGCTTTGGGACGTTAAACCCCATAAACCAAGCCAAACCAAACCAAACCATGAATCGTGAACGACGAAGTGGCGGTGCGCTCGACGCAGACGACGCTGACCGTGTGAAGCTGGGCCCTTGGACTGAGGCCAACAAACCAACCCTTGGAGTCTTTGAGCTGTGTGCAGGCATTCACGTCAATATACATGGCCGCCTACAGGAGCTCCCGTGAGACAAGGAAAAGGAAAAGTATATCCCATACTGCACTGCGAAACGCCAATAATTCAGAGGGTAGTCGAGGTGGGCATGATGTTGCATGAGGTTCTAGAAAACAGGACGCTAATTCGGCGCTACATTTACGTTGTGAACTCGTTCCTACATAGGCCACTGTATGCCCTTGTACGGCACCGGAAACATGTAAGGCTGAAAAGGAACTGCCTGTTTATGGCAGACAGCGGGGTCAATGCGCCAGAGCTGCCGACGGTAAATGCATGCCCTGGTTGGTCTGAAGCGGGGTGGTAGTGATTCTGTCCTCCCCACGGCCCATCCCCACTCCGGTCGGAGCGGGAAGATCCTTCCTTCCCAGGCGCACGCCGCTGAGTGGCCACTTCTGACTGGGAGTGGCGGAGTAGACCTTGCGAGGTTTACCCGAGGTTCAACGCATTGCCGTGTTTTTTTAGACTACAAGACGCATCATACTGTTAGTTTCGCCTTCCCTGCGTCCTCTTCCCCTTGTACCCCGCATCTGCACCAAGTGGGAGGGCCCTCAACAATCTCTCAAGCGCCCAATACCCCTGCCAACGTTCCGCAATCCCTCGATGATTGCTTCTTTCCTCAGCCCCGAAGACGCACAGGATCTTCACAACCTTTCGGTGCCCTACACGGACATTTTTGACTCTGCTCCTACTTCTCTGGGTCAAACATCGGTAGTGACTCACAGCATTGACACCGGCGATGGCAGACCTGTACACCGGAAGCTTTATCGTGTGTCGCTACCAGAGCGTAAGGTCATCCAGCGGGAGGTCGACAAGATGTTGGTCAACGATATAATCGAGGTTTGCAATAGCCCTTGGGCATCTTTTGTCATGCTCGTGAAATAGAAAGACCAAAGTTGACAGTTTTCCGTCGACTATCGGCATCTCAGCAGGTCACAAAGAAAGAAGTCTATCCCCTTCCGCGGATAGATGATGCCCGGCACTGTTTACAAGGCGCCCGCTTCTTTTCTTCTATCGACCTTCGTAGCGGCTATTGGGAAATCTCTGTTGACGCCAGAGACTGCGAGAAAACAGCTTTCGTCACCCACCCCCGACATCGCACGCCCGACTGGCACCGGCACGTTGCCTTCAACCGAGGGGAATGGTGTTACCAGTCAACTGGTTACTGTATCAGTGGACTCGACTCGTCAATGAATCCTGAACGATGAAGTGGCGGGGCGCTTGATGACGATGGGAGCAATGACAGTGTGAAGCTGGGCCCTTAGAGTCTCTGAGCTGAGTGCTGGCAATAGCAGCCCAGCCGTCATTACAGGGTTCCAAGTAACACCCCCCGTAACAATGTGTGTGTGTGTGTGTGTGTGTGTGTGTGTGCGTGTGCGTGTGCGTGTGCGTGTGCGCGTGTGTGTGTGTGTGTGTGTGTGTGTGTGTGTGTGTGTGTGTGTGTGTGTGTGTGTGTGTGTGTGTGTGTGTGTGTGTGTCAGACATTTACCACGAGATTACCTTTCCTCAAATCCAATTTTCATTTTCTTCACATTCATTTCCTCCCTATCTTTATGTCTTGGTTCGCATGTACACCGAGATGAGACAGTTAAGGTATTTGCGACGCGCAAGGCGCAGCTCCTAACGCGAGATGGCGTTCCGTAGACTCCCTAGCAGCGCTGCATAACGCTGTCGCGTTCCACTCCTAATGGCGAAGCTTACGCGTCCTCGCATTTTTATTGTGAGAGCAATACTACGCCAGGTCTGACCGCTCGTCGCGAGGTCCGTGGACCCCCGTGGTCCACGTTTTCTTCGGCCTTAGCGCAGTCTGAGGGTGCTGGCGTCGAAACAGAAGATGGGCCTACTCTGCGCCGGACGCGTCGAAGCCGCGAACCCAGAATGCGCCGCGCACGTCGTCTGCCGAGCGCGTAGCCGCTACTCGGAGGCAGCAGGCCGGACGAATGGATTTCTGCGCATGCGCGCCGCTTGTCGCTCGGCGCTGTCTAGCGTCGACGCGGCTGGAGCATAGGGGGCGAATCTCAGCCAGGCGGAGGGTCGCCAACGTGACTTGTCCGACCACAACCGCGCCGCTTGCGCGTGCCGAGAACATCACAGCCGTCACGCCGCAGCGATCGCCAGTTGCGTATGCGCAGTAGCGGCGCATAACTAGCGTGCCGGGGCCGCCGCCGCGCGCTCTCCATCGCCTCTCTCTCTCCTCGTTGCTGTGGCAACCCTGAAGGTATGAAAAGCTAAACTGCTGCCAATTTTTTAGAGCGCAGCTCTTTGGCGTCCGTTCCTGGGTTTCGCGTCGTCGTCGGCGTTGTCGTCGGCCTATTAACCATCTCCGCCCCCCTTTCATCCCCCAGCGCTAGCAGCGACCGACTGATACCGCTGGATGCCGCTGACGCCGCTAGAGAGTCAAGATAACGTGACTGCTTAGAACACCGTCGCCGCCATGCAGAAAGAGGAGGAAAGGGTCCCCCCCCCCCCCCCTGTTCTTGTGTGGCGGATAGGGTGCTCTTCAGTTGCCGACGCGCCGGTTATTTCACGTAGGCCCCGGCACGTCGACGAATACGTGACCACCTTCCCACGGCTAGACCTGGTTCTTAGCGCTGCGGAAGCGAGGGTATCATATTGTTTGTGTCGGCATCGGCGGCGTTGTCCCTGAAACCAACTCCGCAGCTGGGGTTGACTCACTATCGGCGTCAGCGGCATCAGTCAGTCGCTGCTATCTCTTCCCTCCTCCCTTTATCGTGTTGTCCGCTTGCTGCGCGCGCTTCTGCCCCCATCGTTTGCCGCTGGCTGTACACGCCGCCCCCCTCCCCCCTCTTCCTGCGAAAAATAAAAAAAAATTCTGTGATAGCGCATACATGTGTTGCTCGATTTCTTTGCCTCAATCTATCGAAAAGGTGAAACAGCTTATTTGCTGCGCTCAAATTTCGCATTAGGAAGTAACGTAATCGTCGGTAATTTTTTCCTTGACACCGTATACAGCTCATTCCGTAGAAAATCCGTCGGCATTGTATTTGTCGGCAAAACGCGTCAAAAAAAAAAAAAATCAGGGGGCACATTGCTGACCTGAAGTGCGGTGAGGCGAAAGCCTAAAGCGCGGTATTGCTGCTTGCGTCACTGATGTGTGGTTAAAGGGAGACTGAAGCACTTTTTCTGAAAATCGGGCTGGCAGCGGCATCCTATAGTTTTTCATGCTGTATACTTTAATATCGCATCCAAATAGGGCAAAAACAAGCGCGAATTGCCTTTTTTAGCCGAAATATGCGGCCTGCGCCGCGGGGCACGCCGCGCAGCGCGCCGCCGCCCGTGATTGGTCAAGAGAGGTCGTGACGCCACTTTGAGGACTGCAGAAGCTGCCGATGCGGATCCGGCGCTGCGTTGAGGGCAGATCGCAGCTTTCCGTGTCGTTGTAAAAACGAATACGGCGGGTATTTTTTTTACTGACCACCGAAGAAAAGGATACTACAGTTTGCTCATTCCACGTATCGGCTGAAACCAAAAAAGACTCAAGCAAAAAATTCTATGCCTAGCACAGGCATACGCCAGCGTCAAAGACGCGATGCAGACCATGCGTAAAGGTGCCAGCACAACCTCGGCTCGTATTCTCGGAAAGGAAGGGGTGCGAACAATACTCAAGTCAATTACCACCACCGGAAGCCTCCTGGCTCGCCCGGAAGAGCGCCATCCTAAAGAAAAGGCCCAAAACACTGTGTACAAAAAATCCTGTTTTCAGTACCCGGCGTTGC
Source organism: Amblyomma mixtum (assembly GCF_055824585.1). Classification (NCBI taxonomy): domain Eukaryota; kingdom Metazoa; phylum Arthropoda; class Arachnida; order Ixodida; family Ixodidae; genus Amblyomma; species Amblyomma mixtum. The sequence continues at coordinate 96,613,034 of NC_143018.1, read as the reverse complement.
AGGTTGGGGCAAGAAAGTATTTCAAGGAAACGATGAAGGAGCACAAAGTTGGTGTCAAAATTAGCGAAGCGCAGTGGCCAAGCACTGCGAGGCATGTGACCACAAGATAGTGACGCAATCATGGTGCGCTGGAAACCAAGCCAAATACGCGCACAAATACGCTTCACTCCTGGCGCGTTCAGCAGATGCCAGAAAATATTAATCGCTGCCTCGGAAACGTTCGCCCTTCCTAGATTTGCAGTTTAGGTTCAGTGAAGTAGTGGCCAACTATATGTGTGTTTAAAAGCCAAGCTAGCTGCAACTCGCCCGCTGCCACAACTTGATGAAGAAACCGAGTAAGGTTGCGGTGTTTTTTTGCAAAAACTCGGTTGGCATTCATTTCTCTCATAAATTTGCATCCGAAATCAACGTCGAACGCTTTCATTTTAATTGCTTAGCTAGGATTAAACGAGATGCCGCATATGAAGAGCTTCGATGCTTGCTTGCTTGCTTTATTGTGCTTCGCTCTGCTTGCTTGCTTGCTTGCTTGTTTGCTTGCTTGCTTGCTTGCTTGCTTGCTTGCTTGCTTGCTTGCTTGCTTGGACACGTCGAACCGAGTATAAAATGACTAACCGAGCCTTGCTGAGGACATCTCAGGTGGTCTGGCCGCACCTAAGCTGAGGAGAGCGACACATGCTTAAGCCTCTATAAGGTTTCTTCAGGGGCTAAGTGAGCATGTTTCTACTTTTAAAAGAGGCGCTTCTTCGGAATGGTGACACGCCTCTTATGCGCGAGGAAATCAATGGAACTGTGTCATGGTTCAGCCGCGGCTTTTCGACAGAAATCTCCAGAGATCACACTAGGACAAGCTCTGCCTGTAGCCGCTCTTACGAAAGTGTTTCGAGCAGAGTAAGCTTGCTTTAGTCGGCTTGAATTCTTCATCACAGCAGCGAGCGGTTGCGCTGCGAGCTTGTGATCTTGCGGAAAACAGCGGAAGACGACACAGTCGCGGCCGTAGTTGTTCGTGGACACGAACGCAGAGTAGTATTCTCAAGCTCGGCTGACACGCTTTGTACGTCACAACGCACGCAGTACGAGGAACAACGCATGCAGCACGAGAAACAACGCGCGCTGAAAGTGCGCTCGGGTGCGCCGAAGCATCTCCGGCTCCTCAACATGACGTCACGCTGGCCGACATGGACGAGGTTTCACTCTCCGCTGTTCCCCTCTCCTGCGCTCGCGCGGGGCTCGGGAAATTTAAACATCGCATTTTTAATTGGTGATTGCGCCACTGTTTTAGCCAAAATCGAAAACATAATTTCACAGACGTGATCAGCAATGACAGTACTTCAAAACCCTAGAAGGTTAGCTGATTCGAAAACCGCCTCAGTATCCCTTTAAGATGTTACGCTTCCCCTCTAAGAGTGGAACGCGACAGCGTCTTGCAACGCTGCTAGGGATTCCACAGGACGCCATCACCTGCACGATTCTGCGCCTTGCTGGTGGGTAAATTGGTTTTGTAGGAAAAGAAATGTATCTGTTTATATATCTCTGAGCCTCGCCGTAACGGGAAGGGAGGAAGACGGGAGTGAATGAAGACACCGTATTCACTGGGCGCGCCTTTGTTCATTGCAAACCATCCAGCTGGCATGGCGGAGTGGTTAGCGTGATCATCTCGCACTCCGGAGACCCTGGTTCGATTCCGCAACACGACCAATTTCCTACTCGGTTTTGTTTATTTATCTGGTCTCAATGGGACCGTTAGTTAGGTGAATTGGTTAATTACGCAGTTAACTAAACCCAGTCCCACTTATTTCTGGCATCACTGTACGATCTCTTTAATTGGTTGCATGGTTGCGAGCCAAAGTACAATTCACCCCGTTTGAAATTCGCGCAATGTGACGTCACGACCATGTCGACCGACTGAAACAAGGTTAGCGTAGCTCGTCTACCCGAGGTCTCGCTTTGGCTGTTGGAGTGTTGCGCCGGGTGGTGTCATACGATTCATTGTTTTGTGCATCACAACTTATTTTCGCGAAAACAATGCTGCGCTTAGGTTTTGAGCCTTCAGCGTCGTCTCGGCGGTTCCACGTTTGACCTTTAGCTTGACCTCTGTTGTGACGTCACGACAGACGGAGAAAAAACAGGCCCAACTCAGCTCGTCGCTGTTGTCCCAGCGGATCAACGCCGAGCCGCGCAGCAGCTGCACGCCGTTGCGGCGAATAAAAAAATTTAAAAATTTAAAATAAACAAGTAAAAAATAACAAAATAAAAATGAAATAAATGAAGTGAAAAAAAGGTGAAAATAATAAAAACAACGTAAGAAAACCTGAGCATGGTGGCAATTGCCACCAGCCCATTTCAAAGGGGGCACTCCTATCCATCCATCCAGCGGTTATCCCCAATAAAAAACAACGAAAGAAAAGCTGGGCATGGTGGCAATTGCCACCAGCCCATTTCAAAGGGGGCGCTCCTATCTATCCATCCAGCGGTTATCCCCAACCTCGGCCGCCGGCTTTGGCCGCGTAGATCGGAGCTTCTATAGACTAGATGTTCTAGAGCTTCTAGATCCGTTAGCGTCAGACGCTCGTTTTGGCGACCGAGGCACGCATAAATCTCCCGGGACGTGCGGGCCCTCTTCTGCTGAGTATAATGCCATGTAAAACAAATGGGCAAAACTTTGATACACATAAGCTTTACTAAGAGCACTACCACGACACACCACCAGTCAAACCAGGCGCAGCCAAGGCTATTGCTTTCGCAACTTATCGGGCTTGACCAAGCTAATCCTCTGCCAGTTTTTCAGTTAGAGCCTTGCTCGCGGCAGTGATTCGAACCAGTGACCTATAATCGGAGGGGTGGGGGGGGGGGGGGTACGTATCAAACGCGGTTTGTTTTAGAGCGCAGCTCTTGAGCGCCCGTTTATGCGTTTCGTGACGTCGGCGTCGCCGCTTTCCGTTGTAATCAGCAAGGGGCACTTCAGTCGCGCTTTAAGCTCCGCAACCGAAAAAGCGGGAGCTTGGAAAGCAGAGGAAAGGCGCATAACTGCTCTCTTGCAAGCGTGGACGCCTCAATAGTGCTTTAAGCTAAGTGGCGGTAGTCAAAGATGAGCGCTGAATGCTTAGCATAGACAACGCTGTGCCAGAAACGCGGCGCTGAAGCCATAGGCCTTCGGCGTTCGCTGTGTTTATTGGCGTTGGCGTTGACAACGTTTTAAACGCCGATAATTTTAAGGAAAGCAAATGCGTGCTGTTGCGTACCTTTGGCAGCACGTTCAGACGTGGATGCCACCCGACGCGGTTTTTATGCGAAGCTTATTACAATAGGTAACCCAAGCCCTTCCTGACGGTTACACGCCGTGCACACCACGTGACACAATGACGTCACGACAGATGAGAGACGGGGCTCCAACTCGTGCCGTCGCTGCGGTTGCACGCCGTGCAGACCACGTGGTATGGTGACGTCACACCACGTGACATAATGACGTCACGACAGATGATAGACGCGGCTCCAACTTGTGCCGTCGCTGCGGTTGCACGCCCTGCAGACCACGTGGTATGGTGACGTCACACCACGTGACACAATGACGTCACGACAGATCGCCGTCACGCGCTGGGAGAAGGAGAACGATGCCATCGCACAGACGCCGGAATGTCCTCGAGCGGCATTCCCGCGCATTTCGAACGCGCTGTTTAAACATGTCCATTACCTGGGTCTGGAAACCCCGCATGTCATTGGTGAAGGCGTCAAGACGCTGCTCAATGTTGCCTAGTCTAGCTTCTATCCTGTCGACCCGGTCTTCCAACCTATCCTGTCTTTCTTCCAGTTTTCCTACTCTCTCCGCAAGGGTAAGCATGTCCCTCTTAAGACAAGTGACTTTAAATACTGGCTGCGGCGTGTCCGCCGCCGAAGTTTCTGCTACTCTCTTTGCCTGAGCTCCCTCATCTGCCGGAGGTGGCCTTTTGACCGTCCCCCGATTCTCCATTTTCTCCACTTCCATAGCTGTGTTATCGTCCACGCGAGAAACGTTCGCCTGCGCCGCTTGCTGTGGGGCCTGGGCCAACGGCGTCTGTACCCTTTGCCGTGAAGAGTACCACAGAAGAGGTTCCGACGGAGGAGGAGGGCTTTACGGCTGACTCTAGATTGTTACACATGTGAGAAGCACATGCGAGTCTCCTTCGGAGGTGGAGGAAACAAAGGCATAATGGTGTCCTCCGTAGGAAGATGGCCAAGCTAGAACGAGAAATAGAAACGTACACATTGGAGTTGCAGTGCAAACAGTGGGGGCAGATTTGTGACCGGATGAATGGGCAATTCGGATGCAAAAAAACATGGCAGTTGTTGAGGCACCTTTTAGACCCGGCGGCAACCAAATCTGCGCAGAAGGGGCAAATGGCTAGGTTAGTGCATCGGTATCAAGGCACGATTGGGGAATTTATACATGAACTCCGAAGTCGTTACATAAACAGAGAGGCGGGCGGTTGCTTGCCGGATTATTCGGGGGAGGAAAACCTTGATTTGGATGCAGACTTTACGGTGGCGAAGGTAGAGTTTGCAATGTGCCAGCTTCGTACCACGTCAGCAGCGGGTCCGGACGGGGTTACTAATAAAATGCTGAGGAACCTGGATTTCAAGTCAGTGGGGGCACTCACGAATTTAATGAATAAATTTTGGGCGGCCGGGGAGATTCCGCCAGAGTGGAAGCATGCTAGGATTACATTTATTCCTAAAGCAGGGAAGAAGCTCTGCATTGAGAATCTGCGTCCCATCTCGCTAACGTCGTGCTTGGCAAAATTGATGGAGCATGTAGTCCTGAACAGGCTTCAGGGTTATGTAGAGGACAATGAGTTGACACCTGAAACAATGATTGGCTTCAGGGCTAATTTATCGACGCAGGATGTCCTGTTACAGCTCAAAAAAGACGTGGTTGATCCTGGGTACGGCACGGGCACCAAGGCTATCTTGGGGCTCGACCTCACTAAGGCCTTTGACAATGTTACCCATGAGGCAATATTGAGGAACCTATCGGACATAGGACCGGGGGGTAGAACCTTCCGGTACATCAGATCGTTTCTGGAGGGTAGGACTGCGGAGATTGTAGTCGGAGAAATGAAATCGGATCCCTTCCCATTGGGGGGCAGGGGGACACCGCAAGGGTCGGTATTATCGCCCTTCCTATTTAATCTCGCCCTGATCAAGATACCACCCAGGCTGCAAGTGATATCGGGACTTAAACATACATTTTATGCGGATGACATTACTCTATAGGTAACAAGAGGCAGTGACGCACAGTTGGAAGAAACTCTACAACAGGCGGTGGATATTGTGGAGGAGCTAGCAGGGGAAGCAGGACTCTCGTGTTCTCAGCCCAAGTCCGAGCTTTTTGTGCTAAGGGATAAACCAAGAGGGATACATGCGAGGCACTATGTGCCGCCACCACCTTTAGAGGTGAGAGGGGGGGGAGTACCGGTCGCTGAGGTCCAAACGATCAGGATCCTGGGTATGTATCTGCAGACTAACAGGAAGAATAGCGAGTCATTGCAAAGGCTTAAAAATACGGTCAATGCTACCGTGCGGCTAATCAGGAGAATCGCCAATCATAAGAGAGGTGTTAAGGAAAAAGACTTGTGTAAGCTAGTGCAGGCATTTGTGCTCAGTAGAATAGTGTATGCGACGCCTTATTTGAAGCTGGACGCGGCGGAAAAAGGAAAGGTGGAGGCTATGATTAGGCAGGCGTATAAAGCGGCCCTTGGGTTGCCTCAGAATGCGTCTACCGAAAGGCTGCTGGGATTAGGGGTGCACAACACCCTAGAAGAACTACGGGAGGCGCACTTGGTTATGCAGCTCGGTAGGCTTTCAAAAACAAAAGCAGGGAGGGACATATTGGAAAGGATCGGCATTGGAGTTGACGTTCCAGCCGGTGACACGAAAATTCAGGTGAGGCGGGAAATGCACAAGGGCTTGTACATAAAACCTTTGCCCAAGAACATGCGTCCAATACATCACGAGGACCGCAGGAAGGCAAGAGCCAAAGCTTTACATGCTAAGTACGGGAAGTACAACGGGGCAGTCTATGTAGATGTCGCCGAGTATAAGAACAAGGATGCATTTGCAATTGCGGTGGTGGATGGGCGGGGCCACTTGATCGCCTCTGGATCAGTCAAAACCCGCTCCCCAGAAACTGCAGAGGAAGCGGCAATAGCACTAGCTATGACTAGTAGTAATGCTGACCTGATCTTCAGCGATTCAAAAACAGCCATCCGAAATTTGGCGAGGGGCAGAATATCTGTCACAGCGGCGCGGTTGTTGAATCGGGCCACGGAGCGAGGGATTACGGAGGCGGAAATTGTCTGGGTACCTGCACACTCTGGGAACCCTGGGAACGAGACGGCTCACATGAATGCTCGAGGTTTCGTCAGCCGAGTAGGTGAGCCGGACGTCCCGGGAAGGTCCACGAGAGATGGGCTGGTATCCTTTCATGACATTACTACTCATTTCAGACTTAACCGGAGGATTTACCCACCCCCGGACAAGCAATTGCTGAAGGCGCAGGAATGCGTCTGGCGCCGATTGCAGACCAGATGTTTCTTCAACCCATACGTGTTGAGCAAAATCTACCCGGACATTCAGCCGGAGTGCAAATGGTGTCACGAATTGGCAACCTATGACCACGTATTATGGAGCTGTAGCATAGCACCGCCACCGGCGGACATTATGCGTGGTCCTTCCCTCGAGCAGTGGGAGGCCGTGCTGGCCAGCTCAGACCCGGTCGTCCAGACCAGGGCTGTGGAGTGGGCCACCCAGGTCGCCGTCAGCCACGGGTTGATGGCCATCTAACACGGAATCGTCCACACATGCTCTCTGAGAAAATAAAGTTTTTCCATCCATCGAACGCGCGTTCACACTCGGTGTAGGTGAAACACTCGTTCCACCTGGCAGGCGCACGCAGCTTCCGTGGCAATTCAGGCGCTCACCCAACGCGCGTCACGGGGTTAGTCGGCGTTCCGCTGTAGCCATGCCGTTGTCTTCCCCCACGACGAAGGCTTCTAGTGGTTGTATTAAAATGACCAAGTATTCAACCAAGGAAAGCCATGTATTACCAAGCCTAGCCATCAATATGCTTCGCATCTGACTAGGCTTAACCTTAGCTAAGCTTCAGCCATTTTTTTTGTCCCAGTGCTTAAACTGCAATACCAATGCTTACTACGTACACTACGACTAATATTTTGAACGTTCTTGAAAATACCTGAAAGGCACATTTTCGCCCGCTTAGCATATTTTTAATCCATAAAAAATATACCAAAAATTACAATAAATTCATTAGATTACATTAGAAATACACTACAAATATACATTTAATACATTACAAATATATTCACTTCGACTTAAAAAAGGTCTACTTGTCGGCTTCGGAGAATCAGACTGGTCAATGCTTCAACAGCAGAAGAAATTGTACAAGCGCAGTAATCATCAATCACGATGTACATGAGAATATAAGGTCACGTGACGGCATGGGATTGGCAAAGATACCTACAAAGCAAATTATGACGGAAGTGCCGCAGCAAACAAGAAATGCTCCGACAAGGGGCATACTTGGCTTGCCTTATATACATATATACCCATCGAGATCGACGCACTAGTTAGCCCGCTGAGGCGTTGTTTGCGCGAAGACTGTGAGCCCAAAAATTATCCGAGAAGTGCTCTACTGGTCGCGTTCGGCTTCGGAGGCGATCTATAACAGAACTGCCATTTTAAACTTGCGTCAGAAATAGGTCAAGAGCCGAACTTCCAACCAACAGATACACGGGCGTCTAAGGTAGCTGGTCCGCCTTACCGGTCGTGGTCCTTTTCGGTGTCATATTCGTTTCCGGAAATACCCAAGACGCCTTTGCCGGTATCATGCTATCACGTTCTCCGCACGTAGTGTAAATAAGTGGTGATTACATTCCTGCTAGAAGTTACCATAAACGAAAGGACTTCAGAACAGAAAGGGTTGGGCAGGTTGGTAATTTATTGCAACACAGTACTCATAGGGCGAGAAAAACGCAAGCGTGCTCGTCCCATCCCGTCGTTGTCCTGCGTTGTTCCCACGCTATGATTACTGTGTTGCAGCGAAAGGACGACAGGAATGGGAGAGTTTTCACTGTCCCCTGAAACGTCATTTCGAGCTCTAGATTGTTCCAACGTAGCTTGAAGTGTAACGCAAATATGTTTACGCGCACTTTCCATTTGTTCGATTCGAAGTATACTTGGACGGATCAAATGCGCATTTACGAAAGTACACTTTATAAACTTTGAAAACACCAAAATGCGATTTCCCTAAACTTGATTTCTAGCGTCAGGTTGTTCAGAGGCAGCTTGCAAAGGCGCTAAGGCGGACTGCTAAGGTGGAATGTCAATTTGCTAGAATTTAAGTATTGGTTGGACGAATTAATTGCGTATTTACGGAAGTACACTTCAAATACGTTGACAACACGCAAATGCCATTTCTCAAAACGCGATTTCGAACACTCAACTGTTCAACGGCAGCTAGAAATGCGCTGCAAATACGTTTAAAAGCACCGCACGTTTATTACAATTGAATTATACTTCGGATGAATTAATTTCATAATTACGAAAGTACACTTTTAATACATTGAGGACTTCCTAAAACTGCATTCATATACATTTGGAAGGACTGCCCGTTTTTTAGAATGGAAGTATACTTTGGATGAATTAATTCCAGATTTTCGAAAACACACTTTGAATACAATCACAAGATGCTAAATTTGCATACATATACGGTTACAAGTACTGCCCGTTTTCCAGAATTGAAGCATACTTTGCATTAGTAAATTTGCATTAGTAATTTGCATTAGAAAATACTCATTTAATGCACTGACAAGATGCTGAAACTGCATATATATTTAATCACGTATATGAAAAGTGCTTGAAGTATGCTTTAAGTGAGGTATTTTTTCATATTTTAAGAATGTATTTCGAATACCAAGCATAGAATTTCAGGAACGTATTTCCTCAATATTTTTTGTGCAATCATGAAGCCAAAATTTGTTTATAACTCGATTTAAATAGCCCACCGTATATTCCAAACATATTAGTTTTTGCTAAAGAGTCACACGATAAGGCCTCCGGTGTACAGGTCTCGCATCGCCGTTGTGAATGCGGTGAGTCACTACAGATGTTTGATCCAGAGGAGCAGGAGCAGAGTAAAAAATGTCGGTGTAGGACACCAAAAAGTTATGAAGATCCCGTGTGTCCTCGGGGCGCAGGTCACAAACAGTCACCGCGGAAATGGATTGCTGAACGTGGGCCGGGATGTCGGACGCTTGAGAGACCGTAGAGGGCAGTCCCACTTGGTGGAGATGCGGGGTGCATGGGGAAGAGGACGCAGGGAAGGAAAAACTGACCGTATAATGCGTCTTCTAGACTAAAAAATACACGGCAATGCGTTGAACCTCGGGCAAACCTCGCAAGGTCTATTCCGCCACTCCCAGTCAGGACTGGCCACTCAGCGGCGCGCGCCTGGGAAGGAAAGTTCCCGCTCCGACCGGAGTGGGGATGGGCCGTGGGGATGACAGTATCACTACTGCCCCGCTTCTGAAGACAAACATGGGCATGCATTTACCGTCGGCAGCTCTGGTCAATTGACCGCGCTGCATGCCATAAACAGGCAGTTCCTTTTCAGCCTTACGTGTTTCTGGTGCTGTACAAGGGCGTACAGTGGCCCTATGTAGGAACGAGTTCACAACGTAAATGTAGCGCCGAATTAGCGTCCTCATTTCTAGAACCTCATGCAACATGTTGACCACCTGGACGGCCCTCTGAATTATTGGCGTTTCGCAGTGCAGTGTGGGATATACCTTTCGTTTTCCTTCTCTCACGAGAGCTCCTGTAGGCGGCTATGTATATTGGTGCGATGGCCAGCACTCAGGTCAGAGATTCCAAGGGTTGTTTGGTTGGCCTCAATCCAAGGTACAAGCTTCAGACGGTCAGCGTCGTCGAGCGCAGCGCCACTTCGTCGTTCACGATTCATGCACGAGCGGCGTCCACCACTGATACGGTAGGCAGTTCACAAGTTACAATATATATATATATATATATATATATATATATATATATATAATATTTTTTTTTAAGAGAAGCACGCTGCCAAAGAAAGCAAAGGCACACAGGGGATCTTAATTTATATTTATTTATTTTGTGGTGCTGATTAGTGCACTGCACGGGCTCGGGCCGGCCCAAAAGCCCAGGCCCGGCCCGGCCCGCACATGATCTGTTTTGTCGGGCCTGGGCCGGGCCCGGGCCTGAAGTTGCGGGCCCGGGCCGGGCTCGGGCTTAAAGCTGCGTACCCGAGTCAGGCTTGGGTCTGTACAGAAACGGCTGGTGTCCGACTATTCATTCACTATTGCAGAGTGAAGTACACAACTGCGGCATTGGAGCAGCGACACGGATGAGCTGTGGGTTATAGTATCCGGGGAGAAAAAAACTAAGCTTTATTCATTGACTTATATATTTCCTTATTTCCATGCCATGGTGGTTTAGTGGTCAAGGCGCTTGATTACTGAGCCGGGGAACCAAGGTTTGCTCCTAGCCTCGGCGGCCGCATTTCTGTTTAGGCGGCAAGCATGACAGCCATGTACTTTGCAGTATCAGTGCTCGTTGAAGAAACTCAGGAGGCCGAAATGATCCGGAGCCCTCTGCTTCGGTGTCTCTGACAGCCTGACTCCCTTTGTAACATAGCTTTTATTTTATAGCTATATTTTTCTCATGTCGAAAAATTTCCAAACTAAAGCGCGTTGGGTTTTCTTTTTGATCGGCTCACTGGAACGTCTCGTAAATGAAATAGCCACAAAAGCTCGCGAAAGTTTGTAAAGCTCATTTCATAACCACATATATCGCTCCTCGCTTCTTCAGCCTGGTTGTCATGACAAGTGTTCATCCGTAAGTTATTACGTGGTTCGCGTTATCTTCTGCTCCACCAGTAAGAGTAAAATTCAACCGGTCTTAATTGGCCATTGATCGTTCGTCATCCCAAAACATACCAGCACACTATTAGAAATGCATTCGGGAAGGGCATGTTAGTTTAGGATGCTTATAGTCTTCAAACTAACACCGTGAAATACTCAAGTCTTTTAGCTTTTCGTTTCTGCTGAAAGGCGACCAGTTCGGCTATGAGTTGAACCTGTGAGATCGCGTTCACTAAAAAAAATGTCATCCCACTGCTTGCTAGGCAGCTTTAATGTTTATACGTCGTGGGCGCCAAAATATAACTGATTAAAATCATGTGGGAATGAAAAGTAGTGCATTACGCGCGCATGCAGCCCTTTTTATTTGGCTCTCGGAACTTCCGAGTTTATCTTTGCGCACCTACACGAGATCACTGTCCAAAAGATGGGCCTGGCGAGCACAACTCTTAATCACTTCCTTCTGGGTTAAAAAGAACCAACCTTCTGTAAGCCAAACTGTGGTTTCAGAACCTTTGTCGGCCAGTTTCTTATCCGTCTAGTAGCAGTCTACTTGCTCAGAGTGAGCAGTATACCTCAAGTGATACTGTGAAACGGGCCGGGCCGGGCCCGGGCTGGGCTTCACTCCGGGATTCACGGGCCGGACCGGGCTCGCTAGAGCGATAATTTAGCGGGCCTGGGCCGGGGCCCGGGCTTTAAGCCGCGGGCCTGGGCCGGGCTCGGGCTTCAGGTCTCGGGCCCGGGCCGGGCTTGGGCCTCAGATTTAGGCCCGTGCAGTGCTCTAGTGCTGATCAATGAGAATATAAATGAATGTGTTATATCACTTAAAGAAAATTGATTTGAAAAGCAGAAGAAAAAACTACCACATGGCGCCGGTGGGAACCGAACCCACGACCTCCAATGAGACGTTGATGGAATTCACCTTAATATCGCTCGCCATTGGACCGATCGAGCAAGATCACTTCCACCGGGAATGGATACGCAGAACGCGCTCCTCACGTGCCATCTTAATTTACACTACCGGTACACTCGTCTCACGTTGCTCCTCCGCACAAATTTCTTTCCCAGCACCAGCAACGCATGTGGCGCCGCCTTCAGGCCCACACCTTTCTTAGCCCCGCACGTCTTGCACTACACATTGCAGCGCACTCAACGCCCTAACGCTTAAGTGACAACCCAAGAGCAGCCCACGCTCATGTCATATGCTCCTGCCTCATACACTTGCCCCCTGCCTCTTTTCACCTAAGCAGTCCGCAGCAGTGGAAGGCTGCTTTGTCCAGCACCGAGCCGAATCTCCAACTATGGCTACTGACCTGGGCAGAGGACGTCGCGACTAGGCACGCCTTGGACCCCACAACAGGCAGTCTGGAGGCGGCACGCAATGCTGCTGCATAATGTTCGTTTTTGTAGGCTTTCAAATCGATAAATGTTTTCACCACGACTACCTATATATATATATATATATATATATATATATATATATATATATATATATATATATATATATATATATATATATATATATTCTTATATTTTTTTTCTTTTTTTACATTCCTTCCAATACTTCCCCTCAACCAGGGGTGGGTGCACTATAGCTGGGTGCGAAGAAAAAGCACTACTTTAAAGGTTTTCTTTTACCTATTTCACTTTTTTTTTCGAGGTTTCTTCCTTGCTCTGTTCGTTTTCCTTTTTTTCTTTTTTTTCTGTTGTCGGCTCTCTCTGTTGGAGGGTCATATTTTATTTTTTTGCTCTCGCGGCCAGGAGAAGGAACAAGTTTTAGCATTTTTCTACGAATGTTGTTGCACGGCCACGCACCTGTCGAGCACCTCCCAGCTGGACACGACTGTCAATAAGCAAGCCTGTGGTGCTTAACAAAGCAGAGGCCGCATCTGGACGTTGTATTTTCTGACTGAGTACCTGTTCCTCGCACTCTTTTTTTTTGTGTATGTGTGTGATGGTCGCACTGCCTCTAATAATTTTTTATGTGTATTTTTCTGCTATGTGCTTTGTGTTTCCCACTTTCCTGTTCTGTGCCCGCGCCTATAAAAGGGGATGCCTTCACAATGTAAAATCACTCCTGAAGAAGGTCGGTCTTCCGATCGAAACGTCGAGTTGAATAAATATGTTTCCTTTAACGAAGCGTATACTTCGCTATATATTCTTATAAGCAGTCTAGTACTTCACGCTTTCGCAACCTGTATATATATATATATATATATATATATATATATATATATATATTGTAAGCACAACATGCGACCTTCGTCTTCATCTGTACATATCCATCATCATCGCTCAAAGCACAACATGCGACCTTCGTCTTCATCTGTACATAACCATCATCATCGATCATCTTCTTCTTCGAAGGGTTGGTCGCCATACTTGCGGGTGCCATTAAAGCTCGCTCCATCCTGCGCTCTGTCTCCCGTCTCACAAGTGGTGGAGTGTGCTCTCGATCCCTGCGTCCTCTCCGCCGCCAGACTGCAGCTACGTTCCGGTCGCCACCTGCTTGTACCATCCGCACCGATGGATACCGTCCGCGACAACACCACTCGTACTCCCGATGGGCCCCCCGTTCTTCTTCCTCTCGATTCGAACCGGGTTGGCTCATCATTGCTGGTTCCAGACGGTTCGAATCTTCTGGACACCCAATCTTCTGGACACCCCTCTTGGACCATCACTACACTCCAGCGCGAGCCTCCCATTTTTGCTGGTCTTCGTGGGGACGATGTCGAGGACTGGCTCGACCAATATAACCAGGTCAGTGCCTATAATCGTTGGGACTCAGCGATGAAACTTGTAAACGTGTCGTTCTACCTCACTGCCGTGGCCAAGACTTGGCTCGTCAACCACAAACATGCCATCCCGGACTGGGCTCACTTCTCGGCACAGATACGACAAATCTTTGGCACATCTGGTGCAAGCCCCGCCGTCTACAAAAAAAAAGCTAGATACGCGCGTTCAGCTACCCGGTGAGTCCTACACATCCTACATTGAAGACGTGCTTGCCCTGTGTCGACGTGTCAACAGCGCTATGTCAGAGAACGATCGGGTACGTCATCTTCTGAAAGGGCTTGGGTCATTTGCCTTCAACACGCTTGCTGCTCAGAATCCAACGTCAGTCCAAGACATCCGAACAACTTGCCTTCGTCTTGACGACCTTCAGTCGCTTCGATTAAAAGACACCTGGGACACCCCAGTTTCACCCGACGTGGACTTACGCTCCCTCATTCGCTCAATTATCCGGGAGGAACTGCACGGCTCCACCTTACCGCCAGTTGATTCCCACCCGCCTCCAGCCCCGTCGTCCTCGCCTTTGCGTGATCTCATCAAAGACGAGCTCGCTTCGGTCACTCGCCCCTTGGCTGCGGAACCACCTGTACCGCGTTTTGTGCCTACCTATGCCCAGGTTGCTGCGACGCCTCCTGCTGCTGTTTACCCGTCGCATCCACAGCCCGTCCAGCAAACTCCGGTCTCTGTGTCCCCGAGCCCCGCTATGTGTCCTGTTTGGAGTCCGCCTGCACGTAGGCCGGTGTGTCACTACTGCGGAATTCGCGGGCATGTTGCCCGTGTGTGCCGTCGGCGTCAACGCGACGAGCGCGAGTGGTACCCAGACTTTCGCAACGGAGCTACGTACTCGTCGCCTGCTTACCGTCCGGCGTTTGCCTCCAGTCCTCCTCGTCGCCCATCGTACGGGGACTTCTCCCAAGACGCTCCGCACTCGTCGTACGCTTACCGCCCACCGTTTGCTGACCATACCAATTATCGTCCCTCCTATCCCTCTACCTCTCCGGACCGCTCCTCGCCCGACAGGCCGTCGCGCCGCCGCTCCCCATCGCCTTTCCGCCGCTCGTCGTCGCCTTTACGTCCACCATCCTCCCAGACAACTGGCCACACGGAAAACTAAATTGTGCAGTTTCCGGAGGTAAAACTGCACCACACGCCGCCCTCTCAATTCCTCCTGCACAGCCATCGAACATGTTAACTGTTGACATTGAAGGCACTATAGTAGAAGCATTGATCGATACGGGCGCCGCCATTTCTGTAATTAGTTCTGATTTATGTTCTCGTCTTCGCAAGGTGCGCACCCCTTACAGTGGTCCTTCTCTCCGTGCTGCCAATGATGAATCTATGCGTCCTTCCGGATTGTGTACGGCACGAGTCACTATCGACGGCATCCTGCACTACATAGTTTTTGCTGTGCTTCCCTCCTGTGCTTATCCCCTCATCCTCGGCTGGGACTTCCTCCACTCTGCGCAAGCTGTAATTACCTGCTGTCCCCCTACTCTACAGGCTTCTGAATCCGACCTTTCAGCCGTTTCTGTCCTGCCTTCTCATCATCTGGGTACCACCGCTGATCATGTACTTTACCCCGGCTGCGAAGATGTCCTCTCTGTTGCTTCTGCCCACGTCAACGCTGGGGACGTTTTCGTCACACCAAGCCCCCGTCTTCTCTCAAGGGGCATCTTTCTCGTCGCGTCCCTGCTCCGCTTCACCAATGGGTCTTCACTACTGACTGCCTTCAACACTACGCCGGAACCCATTCTTCTGCGTCAAGGCACAGCCATCGCTTCTGTGGATACCACTCAACCTGTGGCCGTTCTTTCCTCTGCCCCATCAAGCTTCGCTCTTTCGACCCCTGCCTCTGCCTCTGCATCTATTTCCGCTGCTATCAGCCCCGGTCTCACCCCGACTCAAAAAGATGAATTGCTTGCCGTCTTGACCAAGCATGCCACTTCCTTCGATACCCAGGCAACAACCTTGAGCCAAACCACAGCAGCTAAGCATCGCATCTACACAGATGGTTCGGGCATCATTCGCCGTCGCCCGTATCGTGTGTCTTCTAGTGAACGCAAGGTTATTCAAGATAACGTAGCCGACATGCTCAAGCGCCACATCATACGCCCTTCTTCGAGTCCTTGGTCTTCGCCTGTTGTGTTGGTTCAAAAGAAGGATGGCTCAGTACGCTTTTGTGTTGACTATCGCGCCCTTAACAAGATCACTAGGAAAGATGTTTATCCGCTGCCTCGGATTGATGACGCCCTCGACTGTCTCCAAGGTGCACAATTTTTCTCTAGTCTCGACCTAAGATCCGGATACTGGCAAATACCTATGCATGAGGCCGACAAGGAAAAAACTGCTTTCGCCACCCCCGACGGATTATACGAATTCAACGTTATGCCGTTCGGCCTATGCAATGCTCCGGCCACGTTCGAGCGCATGATTGACACCGTTCTCCGAGGCCTGAAGTGGAAAACGTGCCTATGCTACCTCGACGACATAGTCATTTTTTCTTCGACTTTTTCTGAACACCTTGTTCGTCTCGATGAAGTATTAAGCGCACTTTCTGAGGCCGGCCTACAGTTAAACACCAAGAAATGTTGCTTTGCTTCCACTTCTATCAAGGTACTCGGTCACGTCGTTAGCCAGAAGGGTGTAAAGCCTGATCCCGACAAAGTGGCTGCAGTTTTGCATTTTCCTCGCCCATCGCGCGTCAAAGACCTGCGCAGTTTTCTGGGGCTAGCGTCATACTTCCGGCGCTTCATACGCAACTTTGCCTCTATTGCGGCCCCTTTGCATAAGCTCCTCTGCGCTGACCAGCCCTTTGTTTGGTCTGAGGCCTGTGAGGTCGCTTTTACTACCTTAAAGAAGGCTCTCACATCTGATCCGATACTGGCACATTTCGACGACAATGCTCCAACGATTTTACACACGGACGCCAGTGGACACGGCATTGGTGCAGTTCTTCTGCAGCGGCAGCACTCTTCGTGCGAGCAAGTCATCGCCTACGCCAGTCGTACACTGACTGCAGCGGAGCAGAACTACACGATAACTGAGCAAGAGTGCCTCGCTGTTGTCTGGGCCATTCAGAAATTTCGCCCTTATTTGTACGGCCGCCAGTTCACAGTTGTCACTGACCATCATGCCCTGTGCTGGTTGTCCTCGCAGAAAAACTTGTCCGGCCGCCTCGGCCGTTGGATTCTCCGTCTCCAGGAATATGACTTTACCGTCACCTATAAATCGGGCAAGAAACACCAGGACGCCGATGCGCTCTCTCGTTGTCCCCTCGCCCAAACCCAACCTCCGCATCCGCAACCCGTGTCCTCCGCATCCTCAAACTGCCAAACTACCCCTTCGACGGCTATTTCAACCTTGACCGCCGCACCCATTGACTTGATGCCAGCTCCCAGTCTTGGCGATCTCGCCTCAGCGCAGCGGGCCGACCCTTACTGCCGGACTCTTATCGACCGTCTGAGCGGTGCTACGCGGCCACCGAATGCCCGCCTCCGACGCCAACTTAACTCTTTCAAGCTAGTCGACAACATCCTTCTTTGGCGCAAATACAGCCCCTTTGGTGACTCATGGGTGCCTGTCGTACCCCGTTCTCTTCGCCGAGAAGTTTTGCAGGCCTTTCATGATGATCCCCCGGCTGGCCACTTAGGCTTTCAGAAAACTTATGACCGCATCAAGCGCCGTTTCTTTTGGCCTGGCCTCTCAACCGCTGTTGGAAAATATATTGCGTCTTGCATCTCTTGCCAACGTCGTAAACGGAGCACGTCTGCCCCTGCGGGCCTTCTACAGCCTCTCCCCTGTCCTTTCTCCCCTTTTGAAGTCGTTGGGATCGACCTCTACGGTCCCTTACCATTAACACCAACGGGCAACCGTTGGATCGTCACTGCCATCGACCACTTAACTAGATACGCTGAAACGGCCCCTGTTCCTTCCGGCTCTGCTTCAGAGATCGCCCACTTCTTCCTGAACGCCATCCTTCTGCGCCATGGAGCTCCTCGTGTCCTTATTAGTGACCGCGGAGAGTCCTTCCTCTCCAGCATCCTTGCCGAAGTTCTTCACGCCTCCAGAACCGTGCACAAAACCTCTTCAGCGTATCACCCTCAGACCAATGGGCTCACAGAGCGCTTTCATCGCACGCTGTCCGATATGCTAGCCACCTACATCCAGCCCGACCACACCAACTGGGACACCATGCTTCCCTTCGTTACCTTTGCATACAATAGTGCCGTGCAAAGAACCACCAACTTCTCCCCATTCTTCCTTGTGTATGGACGTCAACCTACCTTCACCCTCGAAGCGTCTTTCTTCTCCGCCCCCTCAACCTCTTCCAGACTCTCTCACGAACAGTTTACTTCTCGTCTTACCTACTGCCGTGCCATTGCCCGCCTGAATACCGACGCCTCCCAAGCCTCCCGGAAAAACACCTATGATCTCTCCCACCGTGCCATATTTTTTCACCCTGGTGATGAGGTACTGCTGTGGACTCCAGTGCGTACCCCGGGATTGTGTGAAAAATTTTTGAGCCGTTATATTGGTCCGTATACTGTACTCGAACAAACGTCCCCGGTGAACTATCGCGTTGCCCCTGTTCATCCTGTTAATGATCGTCGTTGCCGAGGTGCCGAGATTGTTCATGTTTCACGCCTCAAACCCTTTGCCCGTCGCCCTACTGTGCTCTAATCTGCGCCCGGGCCGGTCGCTTTCGTACGCGAGGGGAGAAAGTGTAAGCACAACATGCGACCTTCGTCTTCATCTGTACATATCCATCATCATCGCTCAAAGCACAACATGCGACCTTCGTCTTCATCTGTACATAACCATCATCATCGATCATCTTCTTCTTCGAAGGGTTGGTCGCCATACTTGCGGGTGCCATTAAAGCTCGCTCCATCCTGCGCTCTGTCTCCCGTCTCACAATATATATATATATATATTGGAATGAAGAAGATGATCCAGCACCGCCACCAACGACGACGAAGCGCTAGCGCCGCCCGTGAAAGGCTCGTGCTGGAGAACTGCCGCTTGTGTGCCGGTCTCTCGCCTCGTTGGTCTTGCGCTCGGGTCTTCGTTGCCGGTGCTTCAACGTGCCAATAAACCACTCTTCATTTGGTGGAAGTTGCTGCGTTCACCGTTCCCCATCACCGTGGACCTTCGCAGCCGCACCATCCCGATGTCCAAGACCAGTCAACAGCCCGCCCCCCCGCTACAGCCCGTCATCTGCTCCGGCGCCGTCCGGCAGCGCGACCCCGCTGTTTTCAGCGGCCACAGCGACCAGGATGTAGAAGATTGGCTGGAATCATACGAACGGGTGAGCCGCCACAACAATTGGGATGACAGCGTCAAACTGACCAACGTTATATTCTACCTGAGCGACGTAGCGAACCTGTGGTTCCGAAACCACGAGGCCGACATCCCCACCTGGACCGTTTTCAAGAGCACACTTGCGGAGGTTTTCGGCCGTCCCGCCGTCCGGAAACTGCGCGCTGAGCAAAGCCTGCGTGTCCGAGCTCAGCACAAGGACGAGACTTTCACGAGCTACATTGAAGATGTAGTTGACCTATGCAAGCGTGTTGATCCGGCTATGTCCGAAGCTGACAAGATTAAGCATGTCTTGAAAGGCATCGACGACGACGCTTTTCAGATGTTGCTGGCAAAGAGCCCCACCACCGTCGCCTCGGTTTATACACTGTGCCAAAGTTTTGACGAGTTGCGCAAGCAACGTCTTTGCGCTCGTCGCCCTTCCCCGCCTGCCGACTCCATCTCCGGCCTGGGCATCAACCACGACTTGCTAGCCACAATCAAAGACTTCGTGCGGGAAGAGGTCGCCCGGCAGCTATCGCTCATATCTAACCCACACCCGTCACCGCCCGTCCTCAGTCCTGAGATCCGGAATGCCATCACGCAGGAGGTCGCCGATGCACTTCCTAGTCTTCGGCAACCGGCACCTTTGGCTCCCCAGGCCGGTCTACTCCCGATCCAGCCCACCCCAGTTGCCGCCCCGTTAAGCTACGACCCTCCAGTAAGCGTGCCGCCTGCGCCCGCACCCGTGCCTCTCACGTATGCCGAGGCTGTCAGAAGACCACCGCGGCCGCAGCCCTATGCCTATGCTCCTCCTGCGGTGCCTGCGCCTCTTGTTTCCCGACAGCGTTTCGCGCCCGCTGCCTACAATCCTTGGCGCACGGCTGACAACCGACCGATCTGCTACGCCTGCGGTTTTCCAGGCCACGTCGCTCGCCTATGTCGACGTACTCTGCCTGCGCCTCTCCACCCCCTGCCGGACTACCGCGATACAGATCGCACCTTTCGCGCACCTTTCGAACCACCGCATCAGGGGACCTCACCTGACCGCGCGCTTGGTCGCCAGCCCTACGTTTCCCACCGCTCGCCCTCCCCTCGCCGCCGCTCCTTGTCGCCCATGAGGCGTCGCCCCGTCCCCGCCGATTCGGAAAACTAGCAGCCGCAGTTCCTGGGGCACGAACTGCGCTATCATCGCCCTGCTTAAGTCCTCGCCTTTCACCGCCGAATCTTCTTGACGTGTTTGTAGACGGCGTCAAGACACTTGCGCTTGTGGACACTGGGGCTTCCGTTTCTGCCATTAACGAAAACTTCTGCCGTTCGCTTCGAAAAGTTACCACCCCATCTTCTGGACTTTCCCTCCCTACAGCTAGCGCCGAGCCCGTTCATCCGTCTGCCGCTTGCACAGCACGCGTAGTCATTGCCGATGTTTTATATGTTGTCGAATTTTTAGTTCTCCGTGCAAGCTCCCATGACGCCATCCTTGGCTGGGATTTTCTATCCCGCCACAGCGCCGTCATTGACTGCGCCCGTGCGCATGTCGTCTTTTCTACGCTCAGTGATGCGCCCTTCGACGAGCCTTCGATTCCCCGTGATGCTAAGTTTGTTGTCGCCGAGGACACTCACATTCCCCCTGACAGTGCTGTGCTTGTCCCTGTTTGCGCCGCCTCTGTTTCTGACGCCACCGTTCTCTTCACGCCTTCCCCCATCCTTGCTTCTCGCCGACGCCTCTCTGTTCCCTTCGCCGTCATCGACATTCAACACGGTACTGCCGCCATCCTCGTCTCTAACACCTCCTTCTCTGCCCTCTCCCTGCTCCGTGGCGAGTGCCTTGGCCATTTTGAAACCGCTACCTTGATCACTTCCTTGGACACCGATGTGACCTCCTCCAGTCCCGACATCGCTGCCCTCACCCCACGTAGCCCTACTCCCGATCACCCACTGCCTTCGGACATTTTCGACCGCTCTATTGACCCCGCCCTCGACACAGCTCAACACGCGCAGCTTCTTGCCCTGCTCAACCAGTTTCGCTCATCGTTTGACCACCAGTCCTCTTCTTTGGACCGTGCGACCAATGTCGAGCACCATATTGAAACCGGTACCCATACTCCTCTCCGCCAGCGCCCCTACCGTGTGTCACTTCCCGATCGCCGCCTCATCGCTGAGCAAGTGGACGACATGCTACAACGTGGCATTATTCAGCCATCTGCCAGTCCTTGGTCATCCCCAGTGGTGCTGGTGAAGAAGAAGGATGGCTCGATACGATTTTGCGTGGACTATCGCCGGCTCAACAAAATTACGCGCAAAGACGTCTACCCGCTACCCCGTATTGACGACGCCCTAGACTGCTTGCAAGGCGCCGAATTCTTCTCCTCTCTGGATCTCCGTTCCGGCTATTGGCAAGTGCCGATGTCTGAGTCCGACCGTCCTAAAACGGCATTCGTTACCCCTGACGGCCTATATGAATTCACCGTAATGCCATTCGGTCTGTGTAACGCTCCCGCCACGTTCGAACGAATGATGGACAATGTATTGCGCGGGCTCAAGTGGACCATTTGTCTCTGCTACTTGGATGATGTTGTTGTGTTTTCGCCCGATTTTCCGACGCATCTCCAGCGCTTGCGCCAGATATTGAGCTGCCTCACCCGTGCTGGCCTTCAGCTTAACCTCAAGAAATGTCACTTTGGTGCCCGGAAACTGACAATACTCGGCCACCTCGTATCCAAAGATGGCGTCCTACCTGATCCTGACAAACTCCGGGCTGTGGCTGAATTCCCTAAACCGACCTCTACGAAACAGGTGCGCCGATTTGTGGGCCTCTGCTCCTATTTTCGACGCTTTGTCCCTAATTTCGTATCTATCGTCGCGCCCCTTACGAAACTCCTCAATGGTCCCGCCGACCTGTCTACGTGGGACTCTGCCTGCGATGAAGCTTTTGCTGCGCTCCGTCGTCGTCTTACTTCACCCCCTATTCTTCGGCACTATGACCCCAGTGCTCCTACTGAGGTGCACACCGACGCAAGCGGAATTGGCCTCGGTGCTGTCCTGGCCCAGCGCAAGCCCGAATTTTCTGAATACGTTGTTGCGTACGCCAGCCGTGCTCCCACCAAAGCAGAGTCGAACTACAGCGTGACTGAAAAGGAGTGTCTGGCCGTAGTGTGGGCTCTCACAAAATTCCGCCCTTACTTATATGGCCGCCCGTTCACCGTCGTTACTGATCACCACGCCTTGTGTTGGTTGGCCTCCCTCAAAGATCCCTCAGGACGCCTTGGCCGCTGGGCACTCCGTCTTCAGGAATTCGATGTTACCGTTGTCTACCGGTCGGGCCGCAAGCACTCCGACGCCGACGCCTTGTCACGCTCGCCACTGCCCTCTCCTGTGCCCTCTTCCCTCGTATCTGATTCCCCACTCGCAGCGCTCACTGCTATCGACATGCCCAATCAACAACGCCAGGATCCATGGATTTCTTCCTTGCTGGATGCCCTTCGTGCGCCCTCTACGTCCTCCTTCCCTCGGGCTCTTCGTCGCCAAGCTTCCCATTTCGCCATCCGCGACGATCTCCTGTACCGCCGCAACTATCGTCCGGACGGCCGAAAGTGGCTCCTCGTGATTCCCCGCCATCTTCGGTCTGAGATCTGTGCGCACTACCTCGCCGACCCTCAAAGCGCTCACGATGGATCGCTAAAAACCTACGAGCGGCTACGCCAGAGGTACTACTGGCGGGGCATGTACAACTTTGTTCGTCAATACGTTCGCTCCTGCACAGCCTGTCAGCAGCGGAAGTCGTCACCTCGACCCTCGACTGCCCCGTTACAGCCATTACCGTGCCCGGCTCGCCCTTTCGACCGTGTGGGCATCGACCTATATGGGCCGCTCCCCTTCACGACCGCCGGGAATCGATGGATTATAGTCGCCGTGGACCACCTCACTCGGTATGCTGAGACCGCTGCCCTACCTGCGGCTACGGCTCGCGACGTCGCCTTCTTCCTTCTTCATCACTTCGTCCTGCGTCACGGCGCTCCGCGAGAACTTCTCAGTGACCGCGGCCGTGTTTTCTTGTCTGAAGTCGTTCGCGAGCTTCTCCATGCGTGCCACTCAGTCCACCGTACCACTACCGCTTACCACCCCCAAACCAACGGCCTCACCGAACGATTCAACCGCACTCTTGGGGACATGATCGCCATGTACATTAGCTCCGACAGCTCTAATTGGGATCAAGTCCTTCCGTTCGTGACCTATGCATATAACACCGCATCCCAGGCAACCACCGGCTTTTCCCCATTCTTTCTTTTATTTGGGCGCGAGCCTTCCTGTCTGCTGCACACCATCCTTCCCTACAACCCCGGCAGCTCAGAATATACTTCCATTTCTGACATTACCCGCCATGCTGAGCAGTGCCGCCAGTTGGCTCGCTCCTTCACCGCCGAACGTCAAGGGCTCCGGACACATGAGTCGGACCAAGACACGCCCGCTACACACTTCTCCACTGGATCATTGGTCTGGCTCTCTGTCTCGGCTGCGTCCAAATTTTCGGCCAAGCACATTGGTCCTTACCGCATCTTAGAGCGTACGTCACCAGTGAACTATATCATCGAACCGGTGACACCTTTGGACCATCGCCGCCGTGGTCGCGACGTCGTTCATGTCAGCCGCTTGAAGCCTTATTACAGCCCTCTCGTCGTCTCCTCGCCTTGAGTCGCCAGGATGGCTCCCTCTTTCCGCCGGGGCAGTTGGAATGAAGAAGATGATCCAGCACCGCCACCAACGACGACGAAGCGCTAGCGCCGCCCGTGAAAGGCTCGTGCTGGAGAACTGCCGCTTGTGTGCCGGTCTCTCGCCTCGCTGGTTCCTAGACGACTTGCGCTCGGGTCTTCGTTACCGGCGCTTCAACGTGCCAATAAACCACTCTTCAATATATATATATATATATATATATACTATTTCCAGTCAAATTGTTACTGTATCAGTGGACTCTACTCGTGCATGAATCGTGAACGAAGAAGTGGCGGTGCGCTGGACGACGACGACGCTGACTGTGTGAAGCTGGGCCCTTAGATTGAGGCCAACCAACCAAACAACCAACCCTTGGAGTCTTTGAGCTGTGTGCAGGCATTCACGTCAATATACATGGCCGCCTACAGGAGCTCCCGTGAGAGAAGAAAAACTAAACGTATATCCCATACTGAACCGCGAAACGCCAATAATTCAGAGGGTAGTCCAGGTAGGCAGGATGTTGCATGAGGTTCTAGAAAACAGGGCGCTAATTAGGCGCGACATTTACGTTGTGAACTCATTCCTACATAGGGCCACAGTGCGCCCTTGTACAGCACCAGAAACATGTAAGACTGAAAAGGAACTGCCTGTTTATGGCAGGCAGCGGGGTCAATTCCCCAGAGCTGCCGACGGTAAATGCATGCCCAGGTTGGTCTGCCGAAGCGGGATGGTAGTGATTGTGTCATTCCGGCGGCCCAACCCCACTCCGGTCGGAGCGGGAAGATCCTTCCTTCCCAGGCGTACGCCGCAGTTCTGACTAAGAGTGGCGCAGTAGACCTTGCGAGGTTTGCCCGAGGTTCAACGCATTGCCGTATTTTTTTACTACTAGAGGCATTATACGGTCAGTTTCGCCTTCCCTGCGTCCTCTTCCCATGTACCCCGCATCTCCACCAAGAGGGTCCGCCCTCTACGGTCTCTAAAGCGCCCGACATCCCGGCCAACGTTCCGCAGTACATTTCCGCGATGATTGCTTCTGACCTGCACCCCGAACACGCACAGGATCTTCACAACCTTTTGGTGTCCTACACCGACATTTTTGACTCGGCTCCTCCTCCTCTGGGTCAAACAACGGTAGTGACACACCACATCGACACCGGCGATGCCAGTCCTGTACACCGGTGGCCTTATCGTGTGTCGCTAGCTGAGCGCCTGGTCATCCAGCGGGAGGTCGACAAGATGTTGGCCAACGATACAATCGTAGCTTCCAACAGCCTTTGATAATATCCTGTCGTGCTCGTTAAAATAAAGACCAAAGTTGACAGTTTTCCGTCAACTATCGGCATCTCAGCAGGCCACGAAGAAAGATGTCTATCCCCTACCGCGCTGTTGTGATTGTACTTCTGGCCACGTGGCTGCGATCAAGCAGCAACCGTGAACAGTCCACAAGGCCGACAACCTCGACACGGCGGCTGGATCCTGTATTTCCGAGACGAGCGCGAGTGAAGCCACCGGAAGTTAGACGGCTTGTCCCAGAAGTCGGGTGTCTGCTGTGTATTCCAATGCAAAAAGTCGCGTCTTTCGCCCTTTCGTTCTCAGTTTTTTGCGCTTTTATCGTGTAATGTCTGCTGTTATATGAAAGGAACAAGCAAGCTGAACGCGAGAAATGTGAGCATTATTTGCAGAACCCTGCAATTTCAGAGAAACCGAAGAAAACAGGCGTGCAAGTCTCGCCCTCCCGCGGCAAAGGTGTACGTGCATTAAACACTATGTTCTTGTCTGGTTCTCGCCTCCCGAGCGTGAAGGAGAAGTAGTGGAATGACGATGAGGCTAGGTCATCTTAAAACCGAATTTTCCTGTAGCAAAGAAAAGGCACAGCGCGAGAGGAACGCCTGAAAAGAAAGACGAATGCTGTAGTGCGCGTGAGAGGTGCTGTTAGAAGACAACTGCACCAAGCACCACGAATAAAAGCCCCTTCATGCTTAGCTTGCTACAGTACGAAATCGTACATGACTCGCTCCGTCGAAAAATAGGTACCATACCTTTTGGAGGCGCAAATGTGAGCCAACCGAACACCGTCGACTACCTCACAAGATAGCCTAGCCCTCGCTCCGGTTCGGGCTAAACATAATTCGGTAAAATGGCCCCTGCAAAGTAAGCTGCCTTGTGAATGTTTCAACCTATTCATTCTTATAACCTGCCGCGGTGGCTCAGCGGATACGGCGCTCGGCTGCTGACCCGAAAGACGCGGGCTCGATCCTGGCCGCGGCGGCTGAATTTCTTGAAGGCGAAATTCTAGAGGCCCGTGTGCTGTGCGATGTCAGTGCACGTTAAAGAACCCCAGGTGGTCGAAATTTCCGGAGCCCTTCACTACGGCGTCTCTCATAGCCTCAGTTGCTTTGGGACGTTAAACCCAAATAAACCAAACCAACTATTCGTTCTTATATTTATCCCCCATTCATAGCATAACTTGGGCTTGAGCGTAGGAAGAAGCATCACAGTAAAGAGCAGAATTGGCGGAGCTAGGGAAACGAGAGGACACCCCGAGCCGAGTAGATGAGTCTCCATACTAGCTGCGTGTAGCGGCGTCCTGTCGTCTGCTAGTGTCGTCCCTTTGCGATGCAATGGACATTTATTTTTTAAACGTTTTTCCGGAAGACTTCGCTGGTCTCCTCGCTCAGGTGACGGTGCAACAGGTAGGCATTGTCATGTGAAAAGACGAGAACGACGAAAAGACGAAATGCTGAGTGGGAAACAAAAACTGGAACTGAAAAACAGTGCCGAGGTCCGATTTCATGCACTGCCAAAGGCGGACTGCCGGGACAAGGCCGCTTACTTCCGGTGGCTTCAGTTTCGGGCGCCCGATGCGGCATCCAGCTCCCCTAGCGGAGATCAGTGGTGCGGTGTAGTGCTTGTGATGCCCCCCTCCTAGCCTAAGTGGATTAGTGCAGCGGACTTCTTTGTGCGGAGGTGACCACGGCAGCAGCAGCGAAGGCTAGACATGCGAAGGGGGCTTACGAAGGCGTTGACAGCGGCCAACCGCAGAGAAAGCGGCGGCGACGTGGCGGCGCCAGTCAGGCCGAGTGTATGCCCACGGGTCGCCGAAGGACAGAAGGGTGCTACGCACAGTCACGCTGGCTGTTAATTCAAGACGGCTGTGTCCTCCCAGAGCTCGCGTGTTCTGGTCTTTCTTTTTCTTTCTTTTTGTTCTGGTCAACTTTGGTCTTTCTTTTTCACGAGCACGACAGGAGATGCCAAAGGGCTGTCGGAAGCCTCGATTATATAGTTTGCCAGCACATTGTAGACCTCCCGCTGGATCATCAATCACAATGTACATGAGATTATAAGGTGTCGTGACGGCATGGGAACGGCAAAGATACCTACAAAGCAAATAATGACGGAAGTGCCGGAGGAAACAAAAAATGCTGCTACAAGCGCGATACTTGGCTTGGCTTTTATATAAATACCTAGAGCGACACACTATTTTGCCCGCTGAGGCGTTCTTTCCGCAAAGACTGTGGGCCCAAAAATTTTCCGAGAAGTGCTCTACCATTGGGTTCGAATCCGGAGACGATCTAGAACAGAATTACTGTTTTAAATTTGCGACAGAAATTGGTCAGGAGTCGAACTGTCAACGAAAAAATACACGGGCGTCTAAGGGAGCCGGTCGGCCTTGCCGGTCGTGGTCTTTTTCGCTGGCATATTCGGGCCCGGAAATACCCAAGGCCCCTTTGCCGCTATCATGCTATCACGTTCTCCGCACGTAGTGTAATAAGTGGTGATTGCCTTCGTGCTAGAAGGTAACATAAATGAATTGACTTCTGAATAGAAAGGCTAGGGCAGGTTGGTAATTCATTGCAACACAGTAATCTTAGCCCGAGAACAACGCAGGCATTCTCGTCCCGTTTCGTCTTTGTCCTGCGTTGTACCCGCGCTATGATTACTGTGTTGCAGCGAAAGAACGACAGGAAACGGAGAGTTTTCACTGTTCCATGAAACGTCAATTCCAGCTCTAGATTGCTCCAAGGTGGCTTGAAGTGTAATGCAAATATGTTTACGCGGACCGTCGGCCTGTTCGAATCGAAGAATACTTGTACGGATTAATTGCGCATTTACGAAAGTACACTTTAAAAACATTGACAACACCAAAATGCCATTTCCCTCCACTCGATTTCGAGCATGAGGTTGTTGAGAGCCAGCTGAAGTGTGCTGCAAATATGCTAAGGCGGAGTGCCAATTTGCCAGAATTTAAGTATTCTTTGGAAGAATTAATTGCGTGTTTACGGAAGTGCAGTTCAAATAAGTTGACAACACGCAAATTCCATTTCCCGAACCGCTATTTCGAGCACTCGACTGTTCAACGGCAGCTGTAAGTGCGCTGCAGATACGTTTAAACGCACTGCCCGTTTCTTAGAGTTGAAATATACTTGGGATGAATTAACCTTATATTTACAGAAGTAAACTTTTAATACATTGACAAGATGCTAAAACTGCATACATATATGTTTACACGGACTACCCGTTTTTTAGAATCGACGTATACTTTGGATGAAATAATTCCATATTTCCATAAACACACTTTTAATACACTGACAAGATGCTAAAACTGCATACATATAAGTTTAGATGGACTGCCCGTCTTTCAGAATTGAAGTATACTTTGGATGAATTAATTTCATATTTCCGAAAATTAATATACTGTCAAGATGCTAAAACTGCATACATATTTTTTCAAGTATTTAAAAAGTGCTCGAAGTATGCTGTAAGTCAGATATGTTTGGCACATTTTTAAAATATATTTCGAACATCAAGCATAAAATATCAGGAACGTATTTTCTACATATTTTTAGTTCATTCATGAATACAAAATATGTTTAAAATACAATTTATATAGCCCACCGTATATTCCAAACGTATTAGTTTTTGCTAAGGGGTCACACGATAAGGCTTCCGGTGTACAGGTCTCGCATCGCCGGTGTCAACGCGGTGAGTCGCTACCGGTGTTTGACCCAGAGGGGCAGGAGCGGAGTCAAAAATGTCGGTGTAGGACATCAAAAGGATGTGAAGATCCCGTGCGTCCTCGGGGCGCAGGTCAGAAGCAAACACCGCAGAAATGGATTGCGGAACGTTGGTTGGGATGTCGGGTGCTTGAGAGACCGTAAGGGCGGTCCCTCTTGGTGGAGATGCGGGGTGCACGGGGAAGAGGACGCAGGGAAGGAGAAACTGACGGTATATTGCGTTTTGTAGTCTAAAAAATACGGCAATGCGTTGAACCTCGGGCAAACCTCGCAAGGTCTACTCCGCCACCCCCAGTCAGAACTGGCCACTCAGCGGCGTGCGCCTGGGAAGGAAGGATCTTCCCGCTCCGACCGAAGTGAGGATGGGCCGTGGGGAGGACAGAATCACTACCATCCCGCTTCGGCAGACCAACCTGGGCTTGCATTTACCGTCAGCAGCTCTGGGGCATTGACCCCGCTGCCTGCCATAAACAGGTAGTTCCTTTTCAGCCATACATGTTTCTGGTGCTATACAAGGGCGTACTGTGGCCCTATGTAGGAATGAGTTCACAACGTAAATGTAGCGCCGAATTAGCGCCCTGTTTTATAGAACATCATGCAACAACTTGCCCACCAGGACTACCCTCTGAATTAATGGCGTTTCGCAGTGCAGTCTGGGATATACTTTTCGTTTTCCTTCTCTCACGGGAGCTCCTGTAGGCGTTATAATAGACATTTTTTAATAGAAGCGAACAGCCAAACAAACCAAAAAACACAGAAGATTTTATTTTATATTTATTTATTTTGAGGTGTTCAACGATGGAGAATATTACTGACTGTGTTATCACTTAAAGATAATTGATTAGAAAAGCAGAAGAAAAAACAACCACATGGCGCCTGTGGGAGCCGAACCCACGACCTCCGATGTGTCATTCAAGGATTTCACCTTAATATCGCTCGCGATTCGACCGACCGAGCAAGCGCAACTCCGATGGGAATGCATACGTGGGACGCACTCCTCACGTCCCATCTTAATTTACACTACGGGCACACTCGTCTAAATTTATGCCTCCGCACAAATTTCTTTCCCAGCACCTGCAAAGCCTTTGGCGCCTCCTTCAGGCTCGAATCTTTCTTACACCTTGTTGTGCCGGCGCCCACATTTCTTCTAGCTGGCCTCTCGAAACCAGCGCTGCGCGCCCGCCGTCGCACAAAGCGGGCCCAGACTCTCTTGGACATGTCGCGGCTTTGCAGCGTTAATCATCCCGCCTCGTCGGCGCCCGGCCCGGCGCTGACCCTTCCTCCTCCCCCTCCTCATCGTCGGCTCGGACAGCTGCGGCGCTTCTCCGGCCGCCTGTTTCTGTCGACAAGCCTTCAACGGGCGGCCGCCTTTCGGCTATTCGTCTAATTTGAAAGGTGGACACTGCCGTGACCTGATTGGAGGATTTGAACGGCTGGCTGCCTCACCTGACACCGGCGGCTTTAAAAACGGAGCCGCGCTGAACCTGCGGAGCAGACGGGCAGCAGAAGAGCCATCACGCCGGAGCTACGCTCGCCGCCGGGGCCGCTCTTCTTTGTGCTAGCCCGTGGTGCTCTTGGCCCTTGTATTATGTAAAAGCCCTTGCACATGCTGTACATAAAAGTCATTTGACTCAGCGTCGCCTCGACCGTTTCCTGGCTCGGACTCTCAGTTCCAACAGTGGTGGCAGCGGTGGGATGCCAAAGTCCCAACAGTGAGGCCCAGACCCAACAGTGGATGGCAGCTGCGGGATCGACCGGCGTCAGCTACCTCGGCGCGGTGAGTGCCTGATGTTTTCTACTCAATTCTCCAGACTGCTCTAGCACACGTGATTGTAGTATATAGTAGGGCATTGTGTTGCACTGGAGAGAGCTTTGCTGTTTCGAACCAAGTCGGAGCGCTTTGAAACGAAAGCTGGTGCAGAGGGAGTAAAGAAGGCGTTGTTGGAAGGAATTACTTGCGCATCTCATGCTAGTAGCTCTGTAGTACTGAACCGCAAGGGAATTCTAACAGGGCAAGATACAAGAGGCTAGTGTGCGTGATGGAGAACTTCAAAGTGAAGGAACTCATCGAAATTTGTGAAGAGGTGGGCATTTATTTAGGCCCCGCAAAATGAAAGCGTGCGATTCTTGAGATCATGCGGAAGAAAAATGTAAGGGCTGAGGAAGCCAATGAGGCCTGGGATGAGACCACAGAGCGCCGTGAGCGCGAAGAGCCAGAAAAACGGAGGCAGCTTGAGATAAAAACGGCGTGCTCGCGCTACGAAACTGACGGACCTGGAGATTGAAGCGCATCAGATCGGTTTCGAGAGATTTAAAACATTGTCCGTTCTGCATGAGACCAACGGTCAGTAGCAGAGAGACAGGCCGCAGCGCTTCGTGATCGCCGAAGATATGGCGAAATATTTGGCGGAGTTCGAGGGCGTCTGCGAGAGAAAGCGCGCTGAGCGGAATGGTTGGGCTCAGAAGTTGGTAGCCCTGCTATCTAGGGAAGCGTATGACGTTCTAAAGCGCCTGTTGGACGGCGGCTTGGCAGACTACGAGTAATGAGCTGAAATGCTTCTTACTGACGAGGTATAACGTGTCACCGCTGGACCTTCGAAAAAGGTACCCTCGAGAGAATAGCACTCCATCGTTTTACGATTTTCTCTACCAGTTTAAAGCCAATATTTTAGAGTGGCTCGAAAATGCTGAAGGGTCGGAAGATCGTGACACAGAGGTAGAGTGCGTCGCTGTAGAGCAGCCCTGCCAGTGCGGCACAGAGGAAAGTAGTTCGTACGTGGCAGATGTAACAGCTGCTGTAACAGTGGGAATTGCCCCGCATTCGCCAACCAAGGAAACCTCACTACCTTCGGATAAGGTAGCCACAGCATCGGACGATGCACTTACAGTGGTTTTGCCTATTGAGATTGTCGCGGAGTTACCGGAAAGCGGATCTCCTAGCGTGTCAAATGCAGGAGAAGTTGCCGAACAGGGCAGAGAGGACGTCCGTCTGGACATTAATGAAAACGCCTGCGCCGACGCAAGCGAAGTAAACGAGGACGGCATACCGTGTTGTGCAGCGCGTTCGGCAGAAATGCAGAAACCCGACACTTACGATCAACGGAAGCGGGTGCATGTAGAGTTTGCGGGCGCTGAGTTGTGTGTTAGTGTTTCTGGCGAGCGATACGAAACGAGTCCCGTGCTTTGCACTGCTCTGAGCTTTGCGACATTCCAGAAAGCAGCTACAGTAGCGGGAACATCGCGACTGAGTGCAGAGTCGAGCCTCATTCGAAATTGGCTGAAACGCGTCAGGAGCACGACGAGAGCTGCGGGTAAGCAGTAATGTCAGTAGAAAACCCTGGTTCGTGTGCGCCTGAAGAAACTAAGGCGCTGGACAACAGTGGAGAGCAGAACGTTCCAGACGACATAGGGGCGGTAGACGTCAACCCGTCCGAGAAAGATGAGGACGAATGCGCACTCAGAGACGCTGAGCAGGAAGAGCACAGCTTTGGGGAACTTAATAAAGGCGCCAAAGACAGGCCTGATCTAGGTAGCACATGTGAATCGGCTGACAATCAGAATGATATTGTCAGAGAGCAGAAACCTAGGCGTCGGAAGCAGCATGTGCTTCCACAGGAGATAATGAAACGACAGCACAAGATAGAAAGCTGCAACCTGAAGGAAAGAAACCGCCGGTTAAGGGTACAGGGTAAGCCCCATCTTTCCCATGTATTTTGGGGCATATTGTGGCGCACTTTTCTCAGCAACAATAAAGACAGCGGCAAGATATTTACTTGATTTTGTTCATAATTTCATTTTCTAGCCACTGTACCAAAATTATTTTCGTATAAGAGAAATAAAATTAATAGTGATTTTTTACTTTCTACACAATAATTCGACCAAATTTTCTGTATATTTTTCTTTTAAAATAAACAATGCTATTTGTACGCTGATGATTTTGGTACAGTAAACTGCCACGTATATGTACTGTATGCACAGAAAAAATCAGCTTGATATCTATTGTCATTTCGAAAATAATGATTCCGACGTAACAAAAAATCTTGTGCTGAGAAAACAGAGTTTACAGTAAACAAAACCTTCAATCCCAAGAATTCGACTTTGACAACTTATTTTGGCCAATTTATTCCGTAGGCACCAGCTGCACAGTCGTCATCTAGGCCAGCTCGGCGCTTCTTTTCCTGCCGTTTAGCTTCTCGTGCCTGTTTTGTCACTTGCTGCGTAGCTCGATCAGGGGAGTAAACTCGACGCCGATAGACTTGCTTCAGCCAGCGGACAGTGTAGCTGCCTATACTTAGTTCGCATGCCTCAAGAGCCTTAGTTCTTGCGATGGCACCATCATTGAAGGTCAGAACAGCATCTAATGTAGCAATCTTCAATGTCTCCCTGCTGAAAAAAAGTTCTTTGATGCAATAACTTCATAGATCATTCATCATAGAATATCATACAATCTGTATGACATATCATACAACCTGTATGATAAATCATACAATTCTTCTGATATATCATACAGATTGTATGATAAGTCAAGCAGATTCTATGATATTCTATGATGAATGATCTATGAGGTTATTGCATCGTAGAACTTTTTTTCAGCAGGGCTGTATGCACACAAAGACATTTTTTGGAGCACGCTCCCATACGACATTGTTGAAAGACTCGTTTGGGTTCTGGATGGGTGCCACAGAGCTACGATGGTTGCCAGAGAGCTTTCTCGTTCGGTAAAAATTAGGAACATTTCGTGTTGTTTAGTTTTCATAAAAGCGGAGAAAACACAGCGTTCGAAAAGGGGGTGTGTCGCTGACAGCTTTGCTTTCAGATAGCTTTTTCAGGTTGATATAAATTGCACAGAACGAAGTGTGATACATCAAATGATGCAGAAAAGAATGTATTTCATATTTAGAAAAAAACTAAAAATTGATTTTTTTCATATTTTTGCTTACCCTGTCCCCTTAAGGAAAGTGAGCTATCACCACAAGGTGATAGACAAACAGGAGAAACAGTGCTGCCGCCGAAAGGAGAGGAAACGCGAGCACAAGAAAGAGAGTTGCCACCGAAAGATGAATGGCAGGCGTAAGAAACAGTGGCGCCGCCGAAAGGAGAGAAAGGTACAAGCGCGCGAGATGTAGTTGCCACCATCGCAAGCATCAGCTTCAACGGCACATGGAGAGCAGCAAAGTCAGTCACTTCGACAGCCCTGAAGCTAGAGTCAGAATCAGAGCTAAATAAATGTTCCAGGCGTCGCTATTGCGCAAAGCGAAACGCATAAGTGTGCCGAGGCAGATGGATCTGGGCAGTAGAATAAAGTGCAAAAACAAATCATACAAGAATTCGCGCGGGAAAGAGTATCAAGGGGGGAAACCGAGATACAAGAGAGCGCTGCCCAGGAGGCGAAAACTTAAGCAGCGGGACAAGAGAGAATTTTGCCGCCAGCACAAGGCGAGAAAGACACGCAAAGGCGCGTACTCGCATGAAGACTCTCGTTTTCCACTGCAGTCAGGGAAGAAACAGCGATCCCACAGAAAGCGGCACGCGCACGCAAGGAAAACGCGTGTACGGCTCAAAAAGTGCAAGATTGTACGGGGCCGTAGTGACAGGGGCAGGAAAAATTCAGGGTCACTTTGACTGTCTAAAGTGCGTAGAGGCGAAAGCGTTTTCCGAACCACTTTCGCTGCTTCTGTGGCACTGGTGGCGTCACATATAATTGAGTACTAATTACTAAGTGATGACAAATCACTAATTAATGGCTAATTACTGATTAATGTCAGAATACTAATTAACTGTTAATTAATGACGCTTAAGCTTCGCCTTTAGGAGTGGAACGTGACAGCGTGTAGTAGCGCTGCCAGGGAGTCCACGAAACTACACCACCCGTTCGGTGCGATGCCTTGCCCTTTGAACGCAACGCTTTTGAAGAAAGGAAATGGCGCAGTAATTCTCTGTCATCTCGGTGGACCCCTGAACCGCACCGTAGAGGAAGGGAGGAAGTGGGAGTGAAAGAAGACAGAGAGGGCCCGTAATGAAGGAAATGAAAATTGTATTTGAGGAAAGGAAATTACGCAGTAACTGTCTCACATATCTCGTTGAACACCCGTCAAAATTCTGGGGGGCACTTTTTTTTACCTAAAGTGTGGTCACTGATGGGTGGTTAAGTGTTAAGCTTCGCCTCTAAGAGTGGAACGCGACAGCGTCTTGCAACGCTGCCAGGGAGTCCATAGAACGCCATTGCCCATTCGCTTCTACGCCTCCCTCATCGGCAAATTGGTTTTTGGGGAAAGGAAATGTATCTTTCTCTCATATCTCGGTGGACACCTAAACCTCTCCGGAAGGGAAGGGAGGAGGATGAGAGGGAGCGAAGACACCGTATTCACTAGACGCGCCTTTGTTCATTCCAAACCATCGAGCTGGCATGGCGGAGTGAATAACATGCTCGTCTCGCACGCCGAAGACCGGGGTTCCATTCCCGAGCTCGACCAATTTCCTACTAGTTTTTATTTATTTATACGCCCTGACTAGAAAATTAGTTAAGCTAATTGGGTAATTAAGCAATTAACTAAGCTCAGTCCGACTTACTTGGATCATCACTGTACGATCCCTTCAATTGGTTGCATGGTTACTAGCCAAAGTACAATTGGCCCCGTTTGAAATTCGCGCACTGTGACGTCACGGCCGTTTCGACCAATTGAAAAGCGTGACATTTTCTGTCGACAACTGCTGCTTACAACGATGAGGCATTAAAGGCTTTCGCCTTAAAAGTGGCCAGAAGAAACCGCCGCAGCGCTCGGCCATGTACGGTTATCGCGATGGAAAGCCGCGTGTCAGGATAACGCTCTCCAGTAGGCGCAAAATCAAAAGGCTGGGGTGAGGCGAACCACACATCGAGCGGAAAGGGAAACAGGTGCACAAGAAATTATAGACTCGTGGGAGGTCTCACTTGCCACCACGAACAGAGAAAAAGAAAGAACGGTCCCATCGGTATCATTGCGCACTCGCAATTGAACACCGCAACTGGCGCGCGAAGCACAAAGAACGGGTAAGTCGTCAATAAGAGAAAACAAATCATTCTCGCACTGTACCGCCCGTAGAAACTGGAAGGACAAGTACAGAAGTGAAAGAAAAAAAAGGCGCAGCCGCAGTGAAAGAGGCAGAATCATTAGCTTCCGCTGTAGCGGGTGTCGTTTAACGTCCATTACAATCGAGTTAAACGCGAACGCAAACGCTCTAAACCGTGCGCTCTGAGCAAGGCTGCCTTCGGCTCCTCGTGATTTACATTTTGTCACTTCGCGAACAGTTAAGTTCGCTCGTAGATCGGGGAAAAATTTATGTTCTCATTTGTGGCCTCAGCTGAGTGTTTTCCTGGCCGAGTGATCTCAAGAGAGCAAATTTACTTTGCAGTCATTTTATTCTGTGTGTGACAGGTGTTTGACACTTTGTTTGAGTTACTTTCAAGTTCTTGTATCCCACATGTGTCTCTTGTCGAAGACGGAACAAAAGGGGACAGAAACATAGGCAGCAGAGTTTTGTGGCTCTGAGTCTGGTGTATTCACGGGTGACAGAGGGCTCTTGCTCGTGTTGGGTGTTGCCTGTTGTCGGTCAGTTCTTGGCAACATGCAGAATGATCAACGACCGATGCTGGGAAGCAAGCTCTTCCGAAATACCCAGCGAGGCTGGTCCAGTCACCTGGGCGACAAGGCGGCGGAGCAGTGATCCTGTCCTGACGAGCGGGACCCGTTCTCGGAAAGGAGACTGGAGCTACTTGCGGCTGAACACCGGACGAGAACTTGGAGGAGCCTGGCGTACGAGCGCGCCCCGCATCCGAGCCACGCGGAAGTAGCTCGACTTCGTGGCGCATTGTCTGGTGGTGGTGGTGAAAACATTTATTTCGAATGAACTGGAGGTATGTTTGGATCAGCCCGTAAGGGACCGATCCTTACAAACACTAGGTGGAGGTCCCTAGTATGGGACCCCAGTGGCGGTTGCCGCCGCCCGGGCGCGCCCGACTAAGGCTTGTTGGGCCTGTAAGTCGTGGCAGCCGAGCAGGGTCGCCTCCCAGTCCTCCCGGGTTGGGTTGGGGATGGGGGGAATAGCGGGGTTGGAGGGGCAGGCCCACACCATGTGATAAGTGTCAGAAGACGGCGGTGGTGCTGTTGTGCCGGCGCCCACATTTCGCTGGCTGGCCTCTCTAAACCAGCGCTGCGCACCAGCCGTCCCGCAACGCGGGCCCAGACTCTCTCGGACATGTCGCGGCATGCAGCGTGAATCATCCCGCCTCGTCGGCGCCCGGCCCGGCGTTGACCGTTCCTCCTCTCCGTCCTCATCGTCGGCTGGGACACCTGCGGCGCTTCTTCGGCCGCCCGTTCCTTTCTGCAAGCCTTCAATGGCCGGCCACCTCTCGGCTATTCCTCTAAATTGAACGGTGGCCACTGCCGTGACCTGATTGGAGGATTTGAACCGCTGGCTGCCTTAACGGACACCGGCGGCTTTAAAAACGGAGCCGCGCTGAACGCGCGGAGCAGACGGGCCGCACAAGAGCCATCACGCCGGAGCTACGCTCGCCGCTCGCGCGGCGGAGCTACGCTCGCCCGTGGTGCTCTTGGGCCTTGTATCATGTAAAAGCCCTCGTACATACTGTACCTAAAAGCCATTTGACTCAACGTCGCCTCGACCGTTTCCTGGCTCGGACTCCCAGTCCCAACAGTGTTGGCAGCGGTGGGATGCCAAATCCCAACAGTGAGGCCCAGACCCAACAGTGGATGGCAGGTCCAGTCCGAACACCCTGCACATCTTGCACTTCTCCACACTGCAGCGTACTCAACGCCCTAACGCTTAAGTGACAGCCCAAGAGCAGCCGACGCTCATATCATATGCTCCTGGCCCGTACACTTGCCCCCTGCCTCTTTTCAAATAAACAGTACGCAACAGTGGCAGGTTGCTTTGCCCAGCACCGAACCGAATCTCCACCTATGGCTAGTGACCTGGGCAGAGCACGTCGCGAATAGGCACGCCTTGGACCCCACAACAGGCACTCTGGAGGTCGCCCGCAAAGCTGCTGCATAATTTTCGTTTTCGTTTTTTTCAGGCTTTGAAATAGACAAATGTTTTAGAGCGCAGCTCTTTGGCGTCCGTTCCTGGGTTTCGCGTCGGCGTCGGCCTCGTAACCAGCTCCGCCCCCAATGTCACGCTTTTCAATTGGTCGAAATGCTCGTGACGTCACAGTGCGCGAATTTCAAATGGGGCCAATTGTACTTTGGCTAGTAACCATGCAACCAATCAAAGGGATAGGCCGCCGCGGTGGCTCAGCGGTTATGGTGCTCGGCTGCTGACCCGAAAGACGCGGGTTCGATCCCCGCCGCGGCGGTTGGAATTTCTTTGGAGGAGAAATTCTAGAGGCCCGTGTACTGTGCGATGTCAGTGCACGTTAAAGAACTCCAGGTGGTCGAAATTTCCGGAGCCCTCCACTACGGCGTCTCTCATAGCCTTAGTCGCTTTGGGACGTTAAACCCCATAAAACCAAACCAAACCAATCAAAGGGATCGTATAGTGATGCTGGAACTAAGTTGGACTGAGTTTAGTTAATTGCTTAATTAATCAATTAGCCTAATTAATATAGAGGAGAATGAAGAGGTCAGAAGAAAAGAAAAGAAAGACGCGCGCCGCAGCGACAACAGCGTCAGCGGAAGAAGACGCTGCTGAAAAAAACAGGTAAGTATGAAGCCGCGTTCCCTCCACCACCACGCACTTCCCCACTCAGTAAGACGTTGCTCGTTTCATATACGTTGTGTCGAACATCCTAGACAGTTCCAACAATTGACAGGTTAATGACAGAACAGGATGGATAGAAATACAATAATATAAATATGAAATAGCCTAATTAACCTTTCTAGTTAGACCGCATAAATCAATAAAACCGAGAACGAAATTGGTCGAGTTGGGGAATCGAATCAGGGTCTCCGGAGTGCGATACGAGCACGCTAGCCACTCCGTAATGCCAGCTGAATGGCTTGGAATGAACAAAGGCGCGTCTAGCTAATACAGCGTCTTCGTTCACTCCCATCTTCCCCCTTTCCCTTACGGCGAGGTGCAGGTGTCCACCCAGATATGCGAGAGAGATACATTTCCTTTCCTCAAAAAATAAATTTACCGTCCAGCAAGGCGTACAGCCGAATTGGCGATGGCGTTCTGTGGACTCCCTGGCAGCGTTGCAAGACGCTGTCGCGTTCCACTCTTACAGGCAAAGCTTAACATGTTAACCACACATCAGTAACACACGCAGACAGCCAATGGACGCGTCATTCGCTGGCAGCATTTGATTCATCATTCACAACCACATTCTTAACGTACGCTCCCTTGCCGCACATGCCAAGGACGTACACCACGATCACATTCTGCGCCATTCCTCTGTACTTTGCTTTGCTGAAACCTGGATGGATCCCGAAGAGCCTCTCGAAATCATAGATTTCCTATACTGCTGTGGTGCTCGCAGAGACCACAACAGAGCGGCGGGAGTCGCTATCTACTTGCGCATAGGTCTCCCTGCAATACCAGTCGAAATGTTTGGCACGTCACAAGAAGTTGGCGAACTGTGCGCCG
Source organism: Amblyomma mixtum (assembly GCF_055824585.1). Lineage (NCBI taxonomy): Eukaryota > Metazoa > Arthropoda > Arachnida > Ixodida > Ixodidae > Amblyomma > Amblyomma mixtum. The sequence goes on along the minus strand of NC_143018.1, from coordinate 96,573,688 downwards.
CAAAGTTGCCCAACGGCTTGCTGGTAGTAGCTGCCTACTTCGCCCCTACCGCACTCACGAAAGACGTCGTGCACTTCCTGCAACTCGCATTAACTGTCCATCGATCCACACCGATGTTAGTAGTGGGGGACTTTAATGTTGACATAAAGACAAACAGAAATTTCCTAACACTTATGCGGGAGAACATCCCGTTCCTCTCGCTCGTAACGCGTCCCACGGCTGTGACAACCTCGCGAGGCACTTGTATAGATCTCGCCTTTGAGAATCAAGCATTGGTGTACCAAGTCGAACATATATCAGTCTATTTCTCCGACCACAAAGCTTCCTTCATGACTTTCAAGAACTGTTTGTGGAATCTTTGTTAAAGGAATACGTGTGAAAAATAAAAAAAAAAACTCTGTGATAGCGCATACACGTGTTGCTCGATTTCTTTGCCTCAATCTATCGAAAAGGTTAAACAGCTTATTTGCTGCGCTCAAATTTCGCATTAGGAAGTAACGTAATCGTCGGTAATTTTTTTTCACCACGTATATATATATATATATATATATATATATATATATATATATATATATATATATATATATATATATATATATATATATACACAGAATTGAATCTTCTCAAGGTTACATTACTTATAAACGTACATACCCCAGAAAGCAGATTTCACAGCCTTCGCCGAAGGTCAGATGTAGAGCATCCGATGCGTAATTCGGAAGTCGTGGGTGCGGTTCCCACCGGCGGCATGTGGTTGTTTTTTTCTTCTGATTTTCTAACCAATTATCCTTAAGTGATAACACATTCAGTAAAATTCTTCATTGATCAACACCACAAAATAAATAATTATAAAATAAAATCCGCTTTGCTCCTTTGGCTGTTGGCCTGTCTTAAAGAAATGCATGTAACGAGCCCTCAATCAACTTCACTTGTCTGCTTGTATCCTATATATAAATGTATATTGTTACCAGTGAAATGGTTACTGTACCACTGGACACGTCTCGTGCATGAATCGTGAACGACGAATTGACGGTGCGCTGGACGACGACAACGCTGATCGTGTGAAGCGGGACCCTTGCAATGAGGCCAACCAAAAAATCAACCCTTGGACTCTCTGAGGTGATTGCTGGGCATCACACCAATATACATGGCCGCCTACAGCAGCTCCCGTGTGAGAAGAAAAACGAAAAGTATATCCCATACTGCACGGCGAAACGCCAATAATTAAGAGGGTAGTCTAGGTGGGCAAGTTGTTGCATGATATTCTAGAAAACAGGGCGCTAATTCGGCGCTACATTTACGTTGTGAACTCATTCCTACATAGGGCCACAGTAAGCCTTTGTACAGCACCAGAAACATGTAAGGTTGAAAAGGAACTGCCTGTTTATGGCAGGCAGCGGGGTCAATGCCCCAGAGCTGCCGACGGTATATGCATGCCCAGGTTGGTCAGCCGAAGCGGGGTGGTAGTGATTCTGTCATCCCCACGGCCCATCCCCACTCCGGTCGGAGCGGGAAGATCCTTCCTTCCCAGGCGCACACCGCTGAGTGCCCAGTTCTGACTGGAAGTGGCCGAGTAGATCTTGCGAGGTTTGCCCGGTGTTCAACGCATTGTCATATTTTTTTAGACTGCAAGACGCATTATATGGTCAGTTGCGCCTTCCCTGCGTCCCCTTCTCCATGTACCCCGCATCTCCACCAAGGGGGACTGTCCTCTACGTTCTCTCAAGCGCCCGACATCCCTGCCAACGTTCCGCAATCCATTTCCACGATGATTGCTTCTGACCTGCGGCCCGAGCAGGCTCAGGATCTTCACAACCTTTTGTTGTCCTACACCGACATTTTTGACTCTGCTCGTGCTCCTCTGGGTCAAACATCGGTAGCGACTCACCGCGTTGACGCCGGCGACTCGAGACCTGTACACTGGAGGCCTTAGCGTGTGTCACTGCTTGAGCGCCAGGTCATCCAGGAGGAGATCGTCCAGATGTTGGCCAAGGATATAATCGAGGCTTCCAACAGCCCTTGCGCATCTCCGGTCGTGCTTGTGAAAAAGAAAAGCCAAAGTTGCCAGTTTTCAGTCGATTATCGGCATCTCAGCAGGCCACGAAGAAAGATGTCTATCCCCTTCCGGCGTGTTGTGATTCTACTTCTGGCCACGTGGGGCCGATCAAGTAGCAACCGTAAATAGCCGACAAGGCCGACAACCTCGCGACGGAGGCGGTGCGGTGTAGAGCTTGTGATCCCCCCCCCCCCCCTCCTAGCCCGAGTGGATTAGTGCAGCGGACTGCCTTGAGCGGAGGTCACCACGGCCGCAGCGGCGAAGGCTAGAGATGCGAAGGGGGCTTACGGGGGCATTGACAGCGGCAAACCACAGCGAAAGCGCCGGCGACGTGGCGGCACAGTGAGGCCGAAGGACAGAGTGGTGCTACGCACAGTCACGCTGGCTGTTAATTGAAGACGGCTGTGTCGTCGCACAGGTCTCGTGTTCTGGACATCCGGCGAAGAAGCACGTTCGTTCACCTGCTGGTAGACTGCGGGAGATTCATATCCAGCCGTGTCGCATTAGTCAGCATCTCCCCCTTCCCATCGACCGAGCTGCGAGAGAGCAGAACAGACCACACCGGCCCTGGCGTGGGACAGTGCTCTTCGAATTTGATTCCCCAGCCAGGGATCTAGGGAATCCGAACCTTATTTAACTGGGCTGTGAGTGTGGCCGGGAGAAGCCTGCTAGGCGCCGTCGACTCCAGTTGACGGAGAAGTTCCCTTCCACTGAGAGTCATTCTCAGTCACTCTTTATAAATAATGTAGGTAATTGTATAAAGTTTTCGCTGCCTTCCTCTTAACACAGTCTCCCATCCTCCTCGTCCCATCACCGGTCCGGCCATGCTACCCGGATCTCAACAACTGGTTTACAGCGAAGAGGTCGTCTGCGTGGCGTCCTGGCTCCGGTTTTGGTGTTTTCTGTGCCTTCTCTGCTTGAGTATTGCCAGGCTTAGCAATTGTGCAGCTCTTCCTGGCAGCGTACGTTGGTTGTAGTAGCCTGTTCGGATTTGAACCTTGCTTTGCACCAACACCCTTGAGAGACTAGCGATCACATTATTAGCGAGCACTTAAGGGCAGTCATGAACTGGCGAAAGCTGCGTAAGATGAACCTGATCTCCTTATCTGGAGAATTATGAACGAAAAAAATGACTGTGGCTTAGCTTTTTTTAAGCCCGGTAATTGCGAAGCAATATCCGTGGCAACGCCATGGTTCAGCTGGTAGTGTAGCTGGTGGTGGATCTTGTGGTTAGCGGAGTTTCTTGGGCACGTCTCTGCCGTTTACTCGCGTTCCGGCGTTCTGCTCTGCAGAAAGATACGCTACTCATTGCAGTATCGCTATCCATGGCGTTTAGCATGCTCATAAAGTCAGAACGCTCTTCCATAGCTTCTTCAGTACATTCTGCCGTTGAGGCTGCACGTTTCCGCTGAGCTAGAGATACACTGCTCACTTCTGTATCGTAATCCATGGCGTTGACCATACTCATAAGAGTGGGACGTTCTTCTATAGCTTCTTCCACAGAGGCTGTACGTTGTCGCCGAGCTGCATACTGGGCACGCCGCTTAGAAAGTCTTTGTTCACGCTCTTCTTTGGTCTCCGTAGCTCGCTGTTGTTTCCTCTTTGCATTTTGCCGAGCGGATTTCGCGTAAGGGTGATGGCGCTGGTCGTGTGAAGCTGTGACAGTGTGAAGATAGTGTGAAAGTAGCGGGCGCCTTGTAAACAGTCGACGTCATCATCTATAAGCGCAAGTGGAGAGATATCTTTCTTCGCGACCTGCTCAGAAGCCGATAGTCGACTGAAAACCGTCAACTTTGGTCTTTATTTTTCACGAGCCCGACAGGAGATGCCGAAGGGCTGCTGGAAGCCTCGATTATATCGTTGGCCAACACCTTGTCGACCTCCGTCTGGATCATCAATCACGATGTACATGAGATTCTATGACGGAAGTGCCGCAGCAAACAAAAATGCTCCGACAAGCGCCATACTTAGCTTGGCTTTTATATAAACACCGAGAACGACGCACTATTTTGCCCGCTGAGTTGTTTGCGCAAAGACTGTGCGCCCAAAAATTAACCCAGACGTGCTCTACTGGTCGGGTTCGAATCCGGAGGCGATCTAGAAAAGAACTGAAATTTTAAACTTGTGTCAGAAATTGGTCAGGAGTCGAACTGTCGACCAACAGATACACGGGCGTCTAAGGGACCCGGTTGGCCTTGCCGGTCGTGGTCCTTTTCGCTAGCATATTCGGGCCCGCAAATACCCAAGGCGCCTTTGCCGGTATCATGCTATCACGTTCTCCCCAGGTAGTGTAAATAAGTGGTGATTGCCTTCCTGCTAGAAGTTGCCATAAATGAAAGGACTTCTGAACAGAAAGGCTTGGGCATGTTGGTAATTCATTGCAACACAGTAATCATAGCCCGGGAACAACGCAGGCATTCTGGTTCCGTTCTGTCTCTGTCCTGCGTTGTTTTCGCGCTGTGGTTACTGTGTTGCAGCGAAAGAACGACAGCAAAGGCAGTGAAACGTCATTTCGAGCTCTAGATTGCTCCAAGTTGGCTTGAAGCGTAATGTAAATGTGCTTACGCGGACCATCAGCTTGTTCGAATCGAAGTATACTTGAACGGAATTATTGCGCATTTACGAAAGTACACTTTAAAAACATTGACAACTTCAAAATCCGATTTGCCTAAACTCGATTTCGAGCATGAGGTTGTTGAGAGGCAGCTGATGTGTGCAGCAAATATGCTTAGGCTGAGCGCGAATTTGCCACAAATTAAGTATTCCTTGGACGAATTTATTGCGTATTTACGGAAGTACACTTCAAATAAGTTGACAACACGCAAATGCCACTTCCCGGAACGCGATTTCGAGCACTCGACTGTTCAACGGCAGCTAGAAGTGCGCTGCAGATACATTTAAACGCACTGCCCGTTTGTTAAAATTGAATTACCCTTCGGATGAATTAACTTTATATTTACAAAAGTACACTTTTAATACATTGACAAGATGCAGAAATTGCATACATATACGTTTGCAAGGACGACCCGTTTTTTAGAACGGAAATATACTTTGGATGATTTAATTTCATATTTCCAAAAATTAATACACTCTCAAGATCCTAAAATTCTATACATATTCTTTCACGTATTTAAAAAGTGGTGAATATATTTCGAACACCAAGCATAATATAACAGGAACGTATTTTCTAGATATTTTTAGTGCATTCATGAATACAAAATATGTTTAAAATACAATTTATATAGCACACCGTATATTCCAAACGTATTAATTTATGCTAAGGGCACACACGATAACGCCTCCGGTGTACAGGTCTCGCATCGCCGGTGTCAATGCGGTGCGTCACTGCAGATGTTTGACCCAGAGGAGCAGAGTAAAAAATATCGGTGTAGGACACCAAAAGGTTGTGAGGATCCCGTGCGTCCTCGGGGCGCCGGTTAGAAGCAATTATCGCGGAAATGGATTGCGGAACGTGGGCCGGGATGTCGGGCGCTTGAGACACCGTAGAGGGCGGTCCCGCTTGGTGGAGATGCGGGGTGCATGGGGAAGAGGACGCAGAGAAGGAAAAACTGACCGTATAATGCGTCTTCTAGTCTAAAAAAACACGGCAATGCGTTGAACTTCGGGCAAACCTCGCAAGGTCTACTCCGCCACTCCCAGTCAGAAGTGGCCACTCAGCGGCGTGCACCTGGGAAGGAAGGATCTTCCCGCTCCGACCGGAGTGGAGATGGGCCGTGGGGATGACAGAATCACTACTGCCAAGCTTCGGCAGACCAACCTGGGCATGCATTTACCGTCGGCAGCTCTGGGTAACTGACCCAGCTACCTGCCATAAACAGGCAGTTCCTTTTCAGACTTACGTGTTTCTGGTGCTGTACAAGGGCGTACAGTGGCCCTATGTAGGAACGAGTTCACAACGTAAATGTAGCGCCGAATTAGCGTACTCTTTTCTAGAACCTCATGCAACGTCTTGACCACCTGGACGGCCCTCTGAATTATTGGCGTTTCGCAGTGCAGTGTGGGATACACCTTTCGTTTTCCTTCTTTCACGAGAGCTCCTGTAGGCGGCTATGTATATTGGTGCGATGGCCAGCACTCAGGTCAGAGATTCCAAGGGTTGTTTGGTTGGCCTCAATCCAAGGGACAAGCTTGAGACGGTCAGCGTCGTCGTCTTCGAGCGCAGCGCCACTTCGTCGCTCACGATTCATGCACGAGCGGAGTCCACCACTTATACGGTAGGCAGTTCACAAGTTACAATAGACATATATTGTAGCGAACCACGACGGCCGCGCCTGATACCGCCTAGGCCGATCGCTGCCAGAGCGCCGACGACGACGAAGCGTCGCTAAACGAAGCGTCGACGAAGCGCCGCCGCGCTGCACGAGATCGCTTGGGTTGGACTGGCCGTCTTCTGCGCTGCCCGCCGTTCTGCTCACCGCTTTGTGTCGCCTGCCGTGAACACCACGCCCTGTACCATTTGTGCAGAAACCCCCTTTCACTTGGTGGAGGTGCGGATTTACTGCCTTCTTGGTACTTCACGGCCGTCCGCTTCCGAATTTCAGCATGCCTCAAGATTCCGAACAGCCGCCGATCCTTCTGCCACACACTCCTGCCCCACAGCCGCCGACAGTCGTCTGCGCTGGAGCTTTGCGCCAGCGCGACCCCGCTGTCTTCCGCGGTACCGTAGACAACGACGTCGAGGACTGGCTAGCCTCGTACGAGCGGGTCAGTACCCACAACAAATGGGACGATCCCCTAAAACTGAACAATGTCATTTTCTACCTGACGGATGTTGCCAATCTGTGGTACCGCAACCATGAGCCTGACATCACATCGTGGTCCGCCTTTAAGCGAAATTTCGCTGACGTCTTCGGCCGGCCTGCGGTGCGCAAGCTGCGTGCTGAGCAACGGCTGCGTGCTCGGGCGCAGCTGCCTGGTGAAACTTTCACCAGTCATATAGAGGACGTGGTGGATCTGTGCAAACGTGTGGATGCTTCGATGCCCGAGCGCGCCAAGATCGACCACATTCTGAAGGGCATTGACGATGACGCATTCCAGATGCTTCTCGCCAAAAATCCAGCCACCGTCGTCGACGTCATCGCACAATGCCACAGCTACGACGAACTCCGTAAGCGCCGTCTTCTCACTCACTCTCCACTCTCTCCACCGGAGCCTCTGGGCGCTTTGACATCTGGCTCCGACCAGTCGCTACTGCTGCCCCAGATTCAGCAGTATATTCGCGAAGAAGTTGCTCGACAGCTGTCTCTCGTCCACCCGAGTACTGCCGCTTCTTCTTCTCTTGTGCCTTCGCTGCAGCGCGTCATCCGCGAACAAGTGGCCGAAGCTCTTCCTCCTCCCCCTGCAGTTCCTTCCGTCCCTCCTTTGACGTACGCCAGCGCCGCAGCACATTATAGCCAATCCACCCCTGTCACAGCGCCCTTGGCGTACGCCGCCGTGGCTGCACGGCCTGCAATGTTGCCACCTCGTCAGCCTGTTCTGCGCCCGGCACCGGCCCCACCAGCGGCTCCGCTTCATCCTTCCCCTTAGCCATATTACAACCCTTGGCGCACACCTGACAATCGTCCGATATGCTTTTCATGTGGCTTCCCCAGCCATGTGGCCCGCCACTGTCGTCGCCGAATGGTCGCCCCTAGAGCGGTTGCGCCTCCTGCCTGCTCACCTCAGCAGCTCCGTTCTGTTCCACCTCCGGAGCCCTACGCCACTGACGATCGTCCGTATACGACCCGTCGATCCCCGTCCCCACGTCGCCGTTCACTTTCGCCTATGCGCCGTCGCCCTACATCTGCTGACGAGGGAAACTAAATTCCGCAGTTCCCGAGGCAAGAACTGCGTGCTCTTCAAACAGCTCAAGGCCTCAACTTTCTCCCGCGAACATTCTATTGGTTTCCGTCGATGGTTTTTCTGTGTACGCGCTTGTGGATACGGGTGCTGCTGTGTCTGTCATTCATGAGAGACTGTGCCGTCAGTTACGAAAAGTGACGACATCATTTTCTGGTTTGTCGCTTCGGACTGCTACCGAAGAGAGGATCGCACCTTTGACCGCATGCACAGCGCGGGTTGTCATTGCCGACATTTTGTACAGTGTTGAGTTCGTGGTCATGCCGTCTTGTTCCCACGACGTAATTCTCGGCTGGGACTTCCTATCAAAAAATAACGCCGTGATAGATTGCGCCCGCGCAGAGGTCGAATTTTCTGTATTGTCTGACGAACCGGCCGACGACCCCCATTCCCTGTGTCCGCAGAAGATCACAGTAACTGAAGACGTCGACATCGCTTCGGAGGCTTCAGCGCTTGTATCCCTCGCGTGCCCTGCCACACCCGCCGTCGCAGTTTTCTTTACGCCCTCGTCTTCCTTCGTACATCGCAAAAAAACTTGCCGCTGCCGTACGCTGTTCTCGATGTTCACGGAGGTCTCGCGAAGATGCTAGTTTATAATCCGTCTCCATGCCCGCTTACCCTGCTACGTAGTGAGACTCTTGGCTCAGTTCAACCTGCGCACCTTCTCTCTGACCTGGATGCCCCTGTGACCTCCCGCAGTTCCTCCATCAATGCTCTTCATCCTGATTCGGCACCCGATCCGTTGCCGGACGCCTTCTTCCAAGCCGCCATCGACGCCGCTCTTCCTTCCGCCTACCGGAAGCAGCTCTCAGCTCTACTAAACACGTTTCGCTCCGCTTTCGACGCCGCCCACACTCCTCTAGGCCGGACTTCCACCGTCGCTCATCGCATTGAGACCGGCTCTCAGCCGCCTTTTCGCCAGCGGCCATATCGTGTGTCGGCGGCAGAGCGCCGCGTGATTAGCGAACAAGTTGAGGACATGCTGCATCGTGGTGTCATCCGTCCGTCTCACAGGCCTTGGTCGTCGCCGGTGGTACTTGTCAAGAAGAAAGATGGTTCAATCCGATTTTGTGTCGATTACGGCCGCCTCAACAAAATTACCCACAAGGACAATTACCCTCTTCCCCGCATCGACGACGCTCTTGACAGCCTCCAAGGCGCTGAGTACTTTTCGTCCCTTGACCTACGTTCCGGCTACTGGCAAGTACCGATGGCTGCACCTGACAGAGAAAAGACAGCATTTGTTACACCCGACGGCCTCTACGAGTTCAATGTGATGCCGTTCGGTCTGTGCAACGCTCCCGCCACATTCGAAAGGATGATGGATAACATCTTGCGGAAGTTGAAATGGCAGACCTGCCTCTGCTACCTGGATGACATTGTTGTCTTTTCCGCCGATTTCACCGCACACCTTGCACGCTTAAAGCAGGTTTTGACTTGCCTGACAGACGCCGGACTGCAGCTGAATCTCAAGAAGTTCCACTTTGAAGCTCGGCAGTTGACAATATTGGGGCACATCGTCTCCAAGGAAGGCATTCTCCCTGACCCGGCCAAGCTCCGTGCTGTGGCGCAATTTCCTAAGCCGGTTTCGCTCAAGCAACTTCGAAGCTTCATAGGTTTGTGTTCTTATTTCCGGCGCTTCGTACGCAATTTTGCGTCCATCATTGCGCCGCTGACGAAGCTACTTGGCGGGACCAATGACATATCTGGCTGGTCGGCCGAGTGCGACGAAGCGTTCACTACCCTGCGCCATCTTTTGACTTCGCCGCCAATACTCAGATACTGTGACCCCACAGCACCTACCGAGGTCCATACGGATGCGAGTGGCGTTGGCCTCGGAGCTGTCTTGGCCCAGCGAAAAGATGGTTTTGAAGAATACGTAGTTGCGTGTGCGAGTCGCGTACTTACCAAAGCTGAATCCAACTATTCCGTTACGGAGAAGGAATGCTTAGCTATTGTATGGGCGCTAACGAAATTCCGGCCCTATCTATACGGCCGCCGGTTCGACGTCGTCACGGACCACCATGCGCTCTGCTGGTTATCGTCGCTTAAAGATCCATCCGGTCGCCTCGCTCGGTGGGCTCTTCGCCTTCAAGAGTTTGACATCCGCGTCATCGACCGTTCGGGCCGTAAGCACATGGACGCCGATGCTTTGTCGCGGTCTCCCCTTCCCGCTGCCTGCTCCTCGGCGCCCGATCCCGTGCTTTCGTCTCTTACCATCGCTGATATGCCGGCGGAGCAGCGAAAAGACCCGTGGCTTGCGTCCCTCATAGACGCCGTGTCTTCATCACAAAACGTTGCGCCTTCTAGAACTTTACGGCGTCAAGCTCCGCACTTTGCCCTCCGGGACGGCCTTCTATACCGCCGCAAATAAATGCCTGATGGTCGGCGGTGGCTTCTCGCGATCCCCTGCCATTTACGATCTGAAATTTGCGCATCTTACCTCGCTGACCCTCAGTGTGCGCACGCTGGTGTGCTGAAAACATTCAAACGAATTTCTCAGCGCTACTATTGGCGCGGCATGTACGCATATATTCGAAAATACGTCCGATCCTGCATCGCCTGTCAGCGGCGGAAGACTTCCACTCCCCGAGTGACCGGCCCCTTACAACCACTCCCATGCCCAGCACGTCCTTTCGATCGCGTTGGCGTTAACCTTTACGGACCGCTTCCCTGTACGGTCTCTGGGAACCGTTGGATTATCGTCGGCGTCGACCACCTCTCCGGTATGCCGAGACAGCCGCCCTTCCTGCTGCAACTAGCCGCGAAGTTGCTATGTTCCTGCTGCACCATTTTGTTCTTCGTCACGGCGCGCCGCGCGAGCTGCTCAGTGACAGAGGCCGCACCTTCCTTTCCCAAGTCGTTGAAGCACTGCTTGCAGAATGTCGCATCGTACATCGCACCACCACTGCCTACCATCCTCAAACTAACAGGCTGACCGAGCGCTTCAACCGTACTCTCGGAGACATGCTCAGGATATACGTCGAAACAGATCAGACCAACTGGGATGCCGTCCTCCCTTTCGTGACATACGCGTACAACACCGCCACGCAGTCCACCACCGGCTTTACCCCTTTCTTCCTTCTGTATGGGCATGAGCCGTCGTCCACGATGGACACCATATTACGTTATAATCCTGACGCCTGCGAGTGAACGCCTCTCTCCGAAGTCGCCAAGCATGCAGAAGACTGCCGCCAGTTGGCGCGCTCTTTTACCTCCGAATCGCAAGGCCGCCAAAAGCATCGCCACGATAACGTTAGCAGGCAACACGTTTTTCCGGTTGGATCCCTAGTTTGCCTATGGGTTCCCGGCACACCACCCGGATTGTCATCTAAATTTCGCACAGAATACCACGGGCCTTATCGCGTCGTCCAGCAAACGTCGCCAGCCAACTACATCGTGGAGCCGCTCAACCCCTCTTCGGACCTGCGCCATCGCGATCGGGAAACCGTCCACGTCAGCCGCCTGAAGACTTACTACGACCCGCTCCTTTTTCCCTCGCCATAAGTCGCCAGGGTGGCTCCTCTTCGTTCCCGGGGCAATTGTAGCGAACCACGACGGCCGCGCCTGATACCGCCTAGGCCGATCGCTGCCAGAGCGCCGACGACGACGAACCGTCGCTAAAAGACGAAATGCCGCCGAGCTGCACGAGATCGCTTGGGTTGGACTGGCCGTCTTCTGCGCTGCCCGCCGTTCTGCTCGCCGCTTTGTGTCGCCTGCCGTGAACACCACGCCCTTTACCATTTGTGCAGAAACCCCCTTTCAATATATATATATATATATATATATATATATATATATATATATATATCTATAAACACACAAGTGAAGGGGTATGAGGGGCTTGTTAATATATATTTTTTTAAGAGAAGCACACAGCCAAAGAAACCAAAATCACACAGGGTATCTTAATTTATTTATTTATTTTGTGGTGTTGATCAATGGAGAATATAAATGAATGTGTTATCACTTAAAGAAAATTGATTTGAAAAGCAGAAGAAAAAACTACCACATAGCGCCGGTGGGATCCGAACCCACGACCTCCAATGAGGCGTTGATGGAAATCACCTTTAATATCGCTCGCCATTCGACCGATCGAACAAGATCACCTCCACAGGGAATGGATACACGGAACGCGCTCCTCGCGTGCCATCTTAATTTACACTACCGGTACACTCGTCTCACTTTGCGCCTCCGCACAAATTTCTTTCCCAGCACCAGCAACGCTTGTGGCGCCACCTTCAGGCTCACACCTTTCTTAGCCCCGCACGTCTTGCACTGCTCCACACTGCAGAGCACTCAACGCCCTAACGCTTAAGTGACAACCCAAGAGCAGCCCACGCTCATGTCATATGCTCGTGCCCCATACACTTGCCCCCCTGCCTCTTGTCACCTAAACAGTCCGCAGCAGTGGAAGGCTGCTTTTTCCAGCACCGGGTCGAATCTCCAACTATGGCTACTGACCTGGGCAGAGGACGTCGCGACTAGGCACGCCTTGGACCCCACAACAGGCTGTCTGGAGGCCGCACGCAATGCTGCTTCATAATGTTCGTTTTTTCAGGCTTTCAAATCCATAAATGTTTTCACCACGACTACCTATATATATGTATACATATATATATATATATATATATATATATATATATATATATATATATATATATATATATATAAGAACACTCTCAAGGTTACATTACTTATAAACATACACACCCCCGAAAGTAGATTTCACAGCCTTCGCCGTAGGTCAGAGGTAGAGAACCCAATCCGTGATTCGGGGGTGTGGGTTCGGTTCGCACCGAGCGCATATGGTTGTTTTTTCTTCAGTTTTGTTAATCAATTCTCTTTAAGTGATAACACAGTGAGTAAAATTCTCTATTCATCGACACCACAAAGTAAATAAATATGAAATAAAATCCCCTGTGTTTCTTTGGCGTCTTTGGCTGTTCGCCTCTCTTAAGAAATGCATATTATAACGAGGTCTCATTCGACTTCACTTGTCTGCTTATATATATATATATATATATATTAAATATATATATATATATGTGTATACATATACACTATTTCCAGTAAAATTGTTACTGTATCAGTGGACTCTACTCGTGCATGAATCATGAACGAAGAAGTGGCGGTGCGCTGGACAACGACGACGCTGACTGTGTGAAGCTGGGCCCTTAGATTGAGGCCAACCAACCAAACAACCAACCCTTGGAGTCTTTTAGCTGTGTGCAGGCATTCACGCCAATATACACGGCCACCTACAGGAGCTCCCGTGAGGGAAGAAAAACGAAACGTATATCCCATACTGAACCGCGAAACGCCAATAATTCAGAGGCTAGTCCAGGTAGGCAGGATGTTGCATGATGTTCTAGAAAACAGGGCGCTAATTAGGCGCGACATTTACGTTGTGAACTCATTCCTACATAGGGCCACAGTGCGCCCTTGTACAGCACCAGAAACATGTAAGGCTGAAAAGGAACTGCCTGTTTATGGCAGGCAGCGGGGTCAATGCCCCAGAGCTGCCGACGGTAAATGCATGCCCAGGTTGGTCTGCCGAAGCGGGGTGGTAGTGATTCTGTCATCCCCACGGCCCATCCCCACTCCGTTCGGAGCGGGAAGATCCTTCCTTCCCAGGCGTACGCCGCAGTTCTGACTAAGAGTGGCGGAGTAGACCTTGCAAGGTTTACCCGAGGTTCAACGCATTGCCGTATTTTTTTACTACTAGACGCATTATACGGTCAGTTTCGCCTTCCCTGCGTCCTCTTCACAAGTACCCCGCATCTCCACCAAGAGGGACCGCCCTCTACGGTCTCTCAAGCGCCCGACATCCCGGCCAACGTTCCGCAGTCCATTTCCGCGATGATTGCTTCTGACCTGCGCCCCGAGCACCGACATTTTTGACTCGGCTCCTCCTCCTCTGGGTCATACAACGGTAGTGACACACCACATCGATACCGGCGATGCCAGTCCTGTACACCGGTGGCCTTATCGTGTGTCGCTAGCTGAGCACCTGGTCATCCAGCGGGAGGTCGACAAGATGTTGGCCAACGATACAATCGTGGCTTCCAACAGCCTTTGATCATCTCCTGTCGTCCACGTTAACAAGAAAGACCAAAGTTGACGGTTTTCCGTCGACTATCGGCATCTCAGCAGGCCACGAAGAAAGATGTCTATCCCCTTCCGCGCTGTTGTGATTGTACTTCTGGCCACGTGGCTGCGATCAAGCAGCACCGTGAACAGTCGACAAGGCCGACAACCTCGACACGGCGGCTGGATCCCGCATTCCCGTTTTCCGAGACGAGCGCGAGTGAAGCCACCGTAAGTTGGACGGCTTGTCCCAGAAGTCGGGTGTCTGCTGTGTATTCCAATGCAAAAAGTCGCGTCTTTCGCCCTTTCGTTCTCAGTTTTTTGCGCTTTTATCGTGTAATGTCTGCTGTTATATGAAAGGAACAAGCAAGCTGAACGCGAGAAATGTGAGCATTATTTGCAGAACCCTGCAATTTCACAGAAACCGAAGAAAACAGGCGTTCAAGTCTCGCCCTGCCGCGGCAAAGGAGTACGTGCATTAAACACTATGTTCTTGTCTGGTTCTCGCCTCCCGAGCGTGAAGGAGAAGTAGTGGAATGACGATGAGGCTAGGTCATCTTAGAACCGAATTTTCCTGTAGCAAAGAAAAGGCACAGCGCGAGAGGAACGCCTGAAAAGAAAGACGAATGCTGTAGTGCGCGTGAGAGGCGCTGTTAGAAGACAACTGCACCAAGCACCACGAATAAAAGCCCCTTCAGGCTTAGCTTGCTACAGTACGAAATCGTACATGACACGCTCCGTCGAAAAATAGGTACCATACCTGTTGGAGGCGCAAATGTGAGCCAACCGAACACCGTCGACTACCTCAAAAGATAGCCTAGCCCTCGCTCCGGTTCGGTCTAAACGTAATTCGGTAAAATGGTCGCTCCAAAGTAAGCTGCCTGGTGAATGTTTCAACCTATTCATTCTTATATTTATCGCCCATTGATAGCATAACTTGGGCTTGAGCGTGGGAAGAAGCATCACAGTAAAGAGCAGAATTGGCGAGGCTAGGCAAACGAGAGGACACCCCGAGCCGAGTAGACGAGGCTCCATACTTGCTGCGTGTAGCGACGTCCTGTCGTCTGCTAGTGTCGTCCCATTGCGATGCAATGCACCCTTATTTTTTAAACGTCTTTCCGGAAGACTTCGCTGGTCTCCTCTCTCAGTTGACGGTGACACAGGTAGGCATTGTCATGTGAAAAGACGAGAACGACGAAAAGACGAAATGCTAAGTGGGAAACCAAAACTGGAACTGAAAAACAGTGCTGAGGTCCGATTTCATGCACTGCCAAAGGCTGACTGCCGCGACAAGGCTGCTTACTTCCGGTGGCTTCACTTTCGGGCGCCCGATGCGGCATCCACCTACACTAGCGGAGATCAGTGGTGCGGTGTAGTGCTTGTGATGCCCCCCTCCTAGCCTAAGTGGATTAGTGCAGCGGACTTCTTTGAGCGGAGGTGACCACGTCAGCAGCAACGAAGGCTAGAGATGCGAAGGGGGCTTACGGAGGCGTTGACAGCGGCCAACCGCAGAGGAAGCGGCGGCGACGTGGCGGCGCCAGTCAGGCCGAGTGTATGCCCACGGGTCGCCGAAGGACAGAAGGGTGCTACGCACAGTCACGCTGGCTGTTAATTCAAGACGGCTGTCTCCTCCCAGAGGTCTCGTGTTCTGGTCTTTCTTTTTCTTTCTTTTTGTTCTGGTCAACTTTGGTCTTTCTTTTTCACGAGCACGACAGGAGATGCCGAAGGGCTGTTGGAAGCCTCGATTATATCGTTGGCCAACACCTTGTAGACCTCCCGCTGCATCATCAATCACGATGTACATGAGATTATAAGGTGTCGTGACGGCATGGGAACGGCAAAAATACCTACAAAGCAAATCATGACGGAAGTGCCGGAGCAAACAAAAAATGCTCCTTCAAGCGCGATACTTGGCTTGCCTTTTATATAAACACCGAGAGCGACGCACTATTTTGCCCGCTGAGGCGTTGTTTGCGCAAAGACTGTGGGCCCAAAAATTATCCGGGAAGTGCTCTACCATCGGGTTCGAATCCGGAGACGATCTAGAACAGAATCGCTGTTTTAAATTTGCGACAGAAATTGGTCAGGAGTTGAACTGTCAACCAACCAATACACAGGCGTCTAAGGGAGCCGGTCGGCCTTGCCGGTCGTGGTCCTTTTCGCTGGCATATTCGGGCACGTAAACACCCAACCCGCCTTTGCCGCTATCATGCTATCATGTTCTCCGCACGTAGTGTAAATAAGTGGTGATTGACTTCCTGCTAGAAGTTACCATAAATGAAAGGACTTCTGAACAGAAAGGCTTGGGCAGGTTGATAATTCATTGCAACACAGTAATCATAGCCCGAGAACAACGCAGGCATTCTCGTCCCGTTTCGTCTTTGTCCTGCGTTGTACCCGCGCTATGATTACTGCGTTACAGCGAAAGAACGACAGGAAACGGAGAGTTTTCACTGTTACCTGAAACGTCATGTCGAGCTCTAGATTGCTCAAAGGGGGCTTGAAGTGTAATGCAAATATGTTTACGCGGACCGTCCGCCTTTTCGAATCGAAGTATACTTGGACGGAATAATTGCGCATTTACGAAAGTACACTTTAAAGACATTGACAACACCAAAATGCGATTCCCCTAAACTAGATTTCGAGCATCAGGCTGTTGAGAGCCAGCTGAAATGTGCTGCAAATATGCTAAGGCGGAGTGCCAATTTGCCAGAATTTAAGTATTCTTTGGAATAATTAATTGCGTATTTACGGAAGTGCAGTTCAAATAAGTTGACAACACGCAAATGCCATTCCCCGAACCGCTATTTCGAGCACTCGACTGTTCAACGGCAGCTGGAAGTGCGCTGCAGATACGTTTAAACGCACTGCCCGTTTGTTAGAATTGAAATATACTTGGGATGAATTAACTTTTTATTTACAGAAGTAAACTTTTAATACATTGACAAGATGCTAAAACTGCATACATATATGTTTACACGGACTACCCGTTTTTTAGAATGGAAGTATACTTTGGATGAAATAATTACATATTTCCGAAAACACAGTTTTAATACACTGACAAGATGCTAAAACTGCATACATATAAGTTTAGATGGACTGCCCGTTTTTTGAACTGAAGAATACTTTGGATGAATTAATTTCATATTTTCCAAAATACACTTTGAATGCACTGTAAGATGCTAAAACTGCATAGATATAAGTTTACAAGGACTGCCCGTCTTTCACAATTGAAATATACTTTGGATGAATTAATTTCATATTTCCGAAAATTAATATACTGTCGAGATGCTAAAACTGCATACATATTTTTTCAAGTATTTAAAAAGTGCTCGAAGTATGCTGTAAGTCAGGTATTTTTGGCACATTTTAAGAATATATTTCGAACATGAAGCATAAAATATCAGGAACGTATTTTCTACATATTTTTAGTTCATTCATGAATACAAACTACGCATAAAATACAATTTATATAGCCTAACGTATATTCCCAACGTATTAGTTTTTGATAAGGGGACACACGATATGGCCTCCGGTGTACAGGTCTGGCATCGCCTGAGTCAATGCGGTGAGTCACTACCGATGGTTGATCCAGAGGAGCACGAGCGGAGTCAAAAATGTCGGTGTAGGACTCCAAAGGTTGTGAAAATCCTGTGCGTCCTCGGGGCACAGATCAGAAGCAATCATCGCGGAAATGGGATGCGGAATGTTGGCCGGGTTGTCGGGTGCTTGAGAGACCGTAGAGGGTTGTCCCCCTTGGTGGAGATGCGGGGTGCATGGGGAAGAGGACGCAGGGAGGCGAAGCTGACCGTATAATGCGTATTTTAGTCCAAAAAATACGGCAATGCGTTGAACTTCGGGTAAACCTCGCAAGGTCTACTCCGCCACTCCCAGTCAGAAGTGGCCACTCTGCGGCGTGCGCCTGGGAAGGAAGGATCTTCCCGCTCCGACCGGAGTGAGGTTGGGCCGCCGGGATGACACAATCACTACCACCCCGCTTCGGCAGACCAATCTGGGCATGCATTTACCGTCGGCAGCTCTGGGGAATTGACCCCGCTGCCTGCCATAAACAGGCAGTTCCTTTTCAGCCTTACATGTTTCTGGTGCTGTACGAGGGCGTACTGTGGCCCTATGTAGGAATGAGTTCACAACGTTGCTAGCAAGAAGTGGCCGGATTCTTTTCGAATTAAGAAAACAGGTTTATTTTAAGACTTAAGGATACAAGAATGAGATAACTGGATTACTGATACGTAGGAGGTTCGGCGGATCTGCAGAGTTGGGAGGGCCTCGCCGACGCGTCTCGTATCGTCGGCGCCTCTCGGTCGTCTCTCCTCCCCAAGCTGCAGCGGTGGGGCTTTTATAGCCTGAGGAACGGTGGCCCCTCAGAATTGGCCAATCCAAAGGCGGCACTCGACGGCAGTCCGAAAGGACCAACCAGCGACCGCGCGGCCAACCGCTTCAAATCTTGCCGCGCGCGCTGGCGTCCGGGAGAGAAGGAAACGGCGCCTCGCTGTCTGGCCTCTTGCGACAAGTCCAGGCGTGTTGGTTGAAGATACTTCTCCTTACGACTCCGCTGCCGTAAGGCGCAGCATCATGGCTTGTCAAGGGGGACGCTCGTAGGAGAAAGGATGCGGGGCGCCTCGTGGTCGCTGAGCAGGAGCGTTAAATGTCGTGTGCTGGCGTGTTGGGGCCGCGTGGCTCGTAAGAAATGTGAATGCTGACACGGCCTTTCCAAAATTTGCGCCTGTCCTCAGGCGCACGTTGTCGACAGCAATTCTTGGGCGTGCTAGGCGTTCTTCCCCGCGTATCTTGTGGCTTGCGTCCAGCTCGTTCGAATACGCCTTCGCTTCCATCTGGGGAGACGATGCGACTTGTGCGAAGTGCCGTGTTTGTCTTGTTCGTTTCGTTTCTTGGTCCAGGGAGTCGGACTTGTACCGTGATGCTCACCGATACGACTGCGTCGTCGTTTCCACCTGGGGACCTGATGCGACTTATGCGGACTGCCGTGTTTGTCTCGTTGGTAACGTTTCTTGGTCCAGGGAGTCGGGCTTGTTGGATCGTTCCGCATCCTGCCGTGCATTCGTCGCGGCGCTGGCTTTATGGATGAGCCAGCTCGTCTTGGCAATGGCTTCTGCATTGTAGTAGTAACTGTAGCAGATGCGAAAGGTGCGCCGTGTCGTTGGAGGCACGTCTCGTGGCCAACTCGTGTCGGTAGTGGCTGCTGCACCGTAATATCCGTGGCTGGGGCTCGGGGTGCGTCGTGTCGTAGGCAGCCCGTTCCGTGGCTCGATCTCGGTCACACCGGCTGCTGCACCGTAGTGTCCGTGGCAGGGGCGCGGGGTCCGTCGTGTCGTTGGGAGCCCTTTTCGTGGCCCGCTTGCGGTGGCACCGTGTGCTGCACCGTAGTGTCCGTGGCAGGGGCGCGGGGTCCGTCGTGTCGTTGGGAGCCCGTTTCGTTATCTGGTTGCGGTGACACCGGCTGCTGCACCGAAGTGTCCGTGGCAGGGGCGCGGGGTCCGTCGTGTCGTTGGGAACCCTTTTCGTGGCCCGCTTGCGGCGGCACCGTGTGCTGCACCGTAGTGTCCGTGGCAGGGGCGCGGGGTCCGTCGTGTCGTTGGGAGCCCTTTTCGTGGCCCGCTTGCGGCGACACCGTGTGCTGCACCGTAGTGTCCGTGGCAGGGGCGCGGGGTTCGTCGTGTCGTTGGGAACCCTTTTCGTGGCCCGCTTGCGGCGACACCGTGTGCTGCACCGTAGTGTCCGTGGCAGGGGCGCGGGGTCCGTCGTGTCGTTGGGAGCCCGTTTCGTTATCGGCCCGTGTCGACAGTGGCTGCTGGTCCGTGCTGTCACTCGTATCGTGTGACACTTGTCGTTGAGCAAGAAGCCTCCGCAGATGATCTCTCTCGGCCAGCAGTCTCTCGAATTCCGCCTTCTGGGCTTGGCGGCGAGCGTTGTCGTCCATGATCCGCGTCACGATGTCGTCCTTGCGGCCGCTGTACGAAAGTCCTCGGCATCGGAGCTCTTCCACCAGTTGCCGTTTCTTCAAGGTGGTCAGTGCGTTGCGTGCTGCCGATGCCAGAAGGGACAGAATGAGCGGGGACTCCAAGCTCACCGTCGGCGTTCTGCTGGGCTCCACGTTGTCGGCTCGGTCTTCGTTCAGGGGTGACGCCTCTGCAGATCCTGTCGGCTGCGCCATGTTAGCATGAAGTGGCCGGATTCTTTTCGAATTAAGAAAACAGGTTTATTTTAAGACTTAAGGATACAAGAATGAGATAACTGGATTACTGATACGTAGGAGGTTCGGCGGATCTGCAGAGTTGGGAGGGCCTCGCCGACGCGTCTCGTATCGTCGGCGCCTCTCGGTCGTCTCTCCTCCCCAAGCTGCAGCGGTGGGGCTTTTATAGCCTGAGGAACGGTGGCCCCTCAGAAATGGCCAATCCAAAGGCGGCACTCGACGGCAGTCCGAAAGGACCAACCAGCGACCGCGCGGCCAACCGCTTCAAATCTTGCCGCGCGCGCTGGCGTCCGGGAGAGAAGGAAACGGCGCCTCGCTGTCTGGCCTCTTGCGACAAGTCCAGGCGTGTTGGTTGAAGATACTTCTCCTTACGACTCCGCTGCCGTAAGGCGCAGCATCATGGATTGTCAAGGGGGACGCTCGCAGGAGAAAGTTTGGATGCGGGGCGCCTCGTGGTCGCTGAGCAGGAGCGTTAAATGTCGTGTGCTGGCGTGTTGGGGCCGCGTGGCTCGTAAGAAATGTGAATGCTGACAACGTAAATGTAGCGCCGAATTAGCGTCCTCTTTTCTAGAACCTCATGCAACATCTTGCCCACCAGGACTACCCTCTGAATTAATGGCGTTTCGCAGTGCAGTATAGGACATACGTTTCGTTTTCCTTCTCTCACGGGAGCTCCTGTAGGCGTTATAATATACATTTTTTTAAGAGAAGAGAACAGCCAAAGAAACCAAAGAACACAGAAGGTTTTATTTTATATTTATTTATTTTGAGGTGTTGAACGATGGAGAATATTACTGACTGTGTTATCACTTAAAAATAATTGATTAGAAAAGCAGGAGAAAAACAACCACATGGCGCCTGTGGGAACCGAACCCACGACCTCCGATGTGTCATTCAAGGAATTCATCTTAATATCGCTCGCGATTCCACCTACCGAGCAAGCCCAACTCCGACGCTAATGCATACGCGGGACGCACTCCTCACGTCCCATCTTAATTTAGACTACGGGAACACACGTCTAACTTTATGCCTCAGCACAAATTTCTTTCCCAGCACCTGCAACGCATTTGGCGCCGCCTTCAGGCTCGCAACTTTCTGACCCCTTGTTGTGTCGGCGCCCTACATGGCGCCTACATGGGTTCCTACATGGCGGTTCAGGCAAGCGGACGCGCGTCGCATCGGTTCTGCAGATTTTGACCAAATTCGACCGGACCAAATCATTCTCGCCACCGGATTTTCTTCGGAACGGAAAGATATCAAGCGCTGGATCCCCAGGATAGAAATTTCAAGCGGTAGGACCAGTTTCCGGCTTTCTACCAGACTTGGAAGTTATAAAGCGGACGCCGGCCCGCTAACCCTAACGAGCCACCCAGCTCGACATCGTGAGAGCATGGGCCGCTAACCTTGTCGACGAAGCCGACGCCTAGCATCGACGCCGTTTCAACGACGGACCATATGGCGGGGACCAGCCAAGACAACGATGTGCCATTACAATTACCAAACCTCCTTCTCAACGAATTCCAAGAGATGGATGAAGACGACTTCGGAGACGCCGACTTGGGAAGTGAGGACGAGATCCGGTCCGACTCCTCGTCGAAGCCATCCGGGTACAACAACGATGCCAGCTGGGAGCTTGTACAATCCAAGCGCCAGAGAAAACTTCAAAGGCGAAAAGAACGCAAAGGTACGGGAACCGACCCAGCCGCCAAACCTCACGATGGAAAATTACCGGGTGATGCGACCGGCTGCAACAAGAATGGATCAAGGGAGCAGAGCAGGCCTAAGCGAAGAATGCCGCCACTCCCCAGAAGCGACTACAAGATCATTATTAGACCTAAGAAAGGACTCATGGTGAAGTCCCTCACCACCCACCAAGTAGCCCGCGCCATTGTCATGGCGTGCGGCCAGCAATGCAAGGACGAGGACCTACTTGTAAGGCTTCGCACCGGATCCAATATCATTATCGTTAGCACCCCGCACGAGCAAACGGCTCAGCTAGTGCGGCACATTACCCGTCTCAAATTCGAAGGAAAGACTTATGATGTAAACGCTTACATGGCGGCACCGGAAGACGTCCTGCGCGGCGTGATCCACGATGTAGACCCAGGTACCCCTCCTGAAGAACTCAAAGCACACTTACGAGTCAGAACTCAAGGAGTCACCATACTTCAGGCAAGGATGCTCGGAAAATCCAAGACGGCAGTGCTCACGTTCGACGGCCCAGTCTTGCCGAAATTTGTCATTTATTACGGAGGAGAAGTACCATGCTACCAGTACCGCCCCACTAGGCAAGTGTGTTACGTCTGCTTCCAGCCAGGACACCGCTCCGACGTGTGCCCCACACCGAACATTATTGTGTGCGGACTGTGCGGAGTTTCGAACCCGCCCGACGACCACGAGTGCGCGCCCAAGTGCATAATCTGTGGCGAGGCACACCGGACCGGATCCAATGAGTGCCGAGAGAGATTGAAAAAAGCGAGGCCAAAACCCACAGGAGGAAGAGGACGGAGCGACCAACGCGGGCGACCACCCAAGCGATGGCTCAGCTCAGAGGGAGAGACATCGAGGAGCCGATCGAGGTCCAACTCCTTCCCGCCTCTACCACCAGCCGGCCCACAGGAGGGGGAGAAGCAAGAGAAAAAGAAAAAGAAGAAGCCTTCCCAGACAAGCGACAGCAAGGTGAGCTGGGCTTCTACCACTGCTTCGCACTCGGTAGGAAAGGGTAGTGACATAAACAACACAAACAACAAAGACAGTCGCGTCACAGAACCGAAGGACGCGAACAGCGATGCGCTCAGACGCGAGCTAGAACTCGCTCGAATCAAACAAAACGAGCTTGAACGCAAAGTTGAGGAGCTCACAAAAACACTAAAGGAACAACAGCGGGAACTCGACACGACTAGAGCCCTTCCAAAACGACAACCACAGGCATCGAACGAAGGAGACCTTGAAACACGAATACAACAGATGATGCAGCAGATGATGCAGGATATGATGCAGCAAATCCAGTCGCAAATGCAACAGATGCAAGCACAATTCCAAGGGCAGATCTCAGAGATGAGAAGCGCTTTTAGAAAACAAAAACATACCGAAAACATTAGGGAAAGGGCGTACAACCGTCCAGCGCTAACAGCTTTCGCAAACGAACAAGCCAACAGCAGTAACGCGTAAACATGATCAGTACGTATCGGCAAGAACAAGAACACTTAGATATTTGGCAATGGAACTGCAGAGGCTACCGCAAAAAGCAGGCCCTCTTAAAACAATATATAAACACACAACTCACACCTCCTGATGTAATTGCGCTCCAAGAGACTGGAATCAAGCCGACCTTACAAGGGTACGAGGTTTACGAGAGTCAAAACGAAGGTAAAGCGGCCGTCCTAGTCAGCAAAACCATTACCGCCATCAGGCACGATACCATCGCCGACACCGACATTGAACACGTGCTTGTTGAACTCATTCCGAAGAAGCGAAAGGGACGCAGCACGTTCTTACTGAATGTGTACAGCCCGCCGAGACAAAGAAAAGCCAAACTCTTCGAACTGTTTTATGGAGCGCACAAGCTGGCCAAAGAAAATGCGCTCATCATCGCAGGAGATTTCAACGCCATGGACAGGAGTTGGGGATACCAGAAACAAGACATCAAGGGAAGAACATTAGTGGAAGTAGCGGAATACTTTGGCTGCAGTCTAATCACAGATCCTGCGACCCCCACGAGAATCGGGAATAGCGTGAGCACGGACACATGCCCGGACCTCACCTTCGTAAGGAAGAGCAGGGAGTCACAGTGGGAAAACATGATGGAAAATCTAGGCAGCGATCACTTTATTCTCCGGACACGAATAGCATCCGACACCATAAGACGCCAGATTGGACAGGCGAAAATCACTGACTGGAACGCGTTTCGCGGGGCTTGCAACAAATCTGAAGGCGGTATCCAATCACTGGAGGAATGGAGCTGCATGCTGAGAGAAACGCGACAACGATGCACAAAAAGTCTAAGGAGAACGACAGCAACGCCCGAAGTAGACGCCCACCTCCTCAGGCTATGGGAAGCGAGACGCAGTCTTACCAAAAGATGGCGGAAGCAAAAACACAACAGGAAACTAAAACTAAAGATAGCAGAAATTACGGCAAAGGCGGAAGAATACGCGATGCAACTCGCGAAACAAAATTGGGAACAACTCAGCGACTCGCTTAGGGGAACTCTAGGCACAGCCAGAACCTGGAATCTCTTAAGAGCACTAATCGATCCGACCAAAATAAAATCAGAAAACAATAAAGCCATCCACAGATTCATCCACTCCTTCGAGGGATCAGACATCGCCCTACTGGAGAAGGCACGAGAAAAATGTTTTGGCGATCACAATCCCCCGCGATACCAAGGAACGTATCGAGGAGCCGAAAACGAGAAACTCGACCGCCCCATAACTGTGGAAGAGGTTTACGCGGCCATAAGAAACACCACCAGAAACACGGCAGCCGGAGCGGACAGAATCGACAACGCCCTAATCCGCAACCTGAGCGACGACCTCATACAAGAGCTCGTCAGCTTTCTTAACAAACATTGGGAGGCGGAGACGGTTCCCGAAGATTGGAAACACGCCGAAGTAATAATGATACCTAAACCTGGTAAAAAGCTACAAATTGAAAACCTCAGGCCCATATCACTCACGTCGTGCCTTGGCAAGCTTTACGAACGGGTTGTAACTTTAAGACTTCAAAATTACATGGAAGATGACGACTGTGTACCACATACCATGTTCGGCTTCAGAGCGAAGCTCTCGACGCAGGACGTTCTCCTCCAAATACAAGAAGATGTCCTGCGAAACGTACCTCGGACGGGAGAAAATGTCATAATGGCCCTGGACATCAAGGGGGCATTCGATAACGTCAGCCACGAAGCGATCCTTATGGGCCTAGACAACCTGGATTGCGGACGCAGAATCCACGGCTTCGTCAAAGCCTTCCTGTCCGATAGAACTGCCACCATCGGCATAGGAGACCTTCGATCGGACAAAATTCGCACTCCAAACAAGGGAACACCCCAAGGGTCAGTTATCTCACCCCTACTCTTCAACATAGCTATGATAGGCCTAGCTCGAAAACTAGAGAACATCGAAGGCATCAGGCATGCAATGTATGCTGACGATATAACAATCTGGACAAACACGGGCTGTCTCGGAGAGAAGGAAGAAAGGCTACAGCAAGCGGCCACTTGTGTAGAGCAATACCTCGCAGAAAGAGGACTCGCATGCTCGACCGAGAAATCGGAACTGCTGAGAGTCTGGAGAGGCAAGCAAAACCGGACCGTCCCAACCAACGAGGACCTAAAACTCAACGCCTACCTAGAAGGGACGCCCGTACCCGAAAAGACAACAATAAGAATTTTGGGCATGTGGGTTCAATCCAACCAGCGCAGTACTCACAATTTTACCCTGCTGAAAGCAACAACGCTACAAGGCGCACGCATGATCACCCGCATCACCGACAGGCGACATGGCATGCGTGAAGAATACACACTAAAACTAGTCAGAAGCCTAGTAGTTAGTCCAATCACGTACAGCCTACCCTACCAGTGCCTCAACAAAAATGAAATACAACAAGCGGATGCCCTGCTACGCAAAGCGTAGAAGACAGCGCTCCGACTACCACGCAACACGTCTACAGAAAAACTCATGGCCCTGGGATTACACAACACCTTTGAGGAGCTACGAGAGGCGCAGCTTGAGTCGCAAAAACTCAGGCTGTTGCAAACAACGACAGAAAGAGCGCTCCTGCAGAGGCTCGGATACCGCGAGCAGATGCGAGAAATGTCGACGACGGCAACGATCCCCGACGAGCTTCGCAAGACCCTCAAGGTAGCTCCAATACCAAAAAAACATGGATCCCAACCTCCATCGAGGCAGAAGAGAAGCGAGGGCCGAATTCATTGAGACAACATACGCTCCTCAAGCCACGACCGTGTATACAGACGCGTCTTGGAGAGGAGGAGATACCAAAATCTCTGTAGCGGCGGTGGTCGATTCGTCTTTACGCGAAATGACCAGCGCGTCTCTCCGAGGCTGCACAGCCGCAGAGTGCGAGGAAGTAGCCGTTGCTCTAGCGGTGGCAGAGGGCTATAGAACCGGGCGGTCACTAACAATACTCACGGACTCTCAAACAGCCTGCCGAAATTACATGAATGGCAGGATAGGTCGTCACGCGCTCCATATACTCCTCGCAGCGAGCGACAGAATTAAAAACCAGGAAGAACAAAACGACAAGATCCCACACAAAATTGTGTGGGTACCGGGGCACACGGGGGTGGCAGGGAACGAAGAGGCCGACAGGATAGCTCGAGGATACATTACTTTCCGAGCATCCACGAGACCGCCGAACTCGCGCCAGCACCCAGGGAATATTCGGCCATACTACAAAACTATAGAGGCAGAAGAATGCGATATCCCCCACCGCACAAATCTCTCAGCAGAGAGGAAGCTGTCACTTGGAGACAATTACAAACAGGCTGTTTCCCAAACCTACATATACTAAACAATATGCACCCTACGATATACACGGACAAATGTCCCTGGTGCGACGAAAAACCTACTCTATACCACATCACATGGGCCTGCCAAAACATACACGTGCTCCCCAAAATACAAAACCCGAGTGCGGAGCAGTGGGAGACTGCTGTCCAGCGACCGCTGTGAAGACCAACAAGGTCTGGTGCAGCGAGCTCAACGGGCGGCAGTGGCCAGCGGAGCCCTGGACTAAGGGCAACCGACCACTGATTAGAGGCGGACGAGTTCGACAGAGAAGGCTCCTGGGGGTAGAACCAAGACGTCTCTGAAGATGCCCCCAAACCGCAGGAAAAACCATAAGTGTAAATAAAGTTTTCGCTTCCTTCGGCGCCCACATTTCTTCTGGCTGGCCTCTCTAAACCAGCGCTGCGCGCCCGCCGTAGCGCAAAGCGGGCCCAGACTCTCTCGGACATGTCGCGGCTTGCAGCGTGAATCATACCGCCTCGTCCGCGCAAGGCCCGGCGCTGACCCTTCCTCGTCCCCCTCCTCATCGTCGGCTCGGACACCTGCGGCGCTTCTCCGGCCGCCCGTTCCTGTCTGCAAGCCTTCAACGGCCGGCCGCCTCTCGGCTCTTCGTCTAATTTGAACTGTGGCCACTGCCGTGACCTGATTGGAGGAGTTGAACGGCTGGCTGCCTCAACGGACACCGGCGGCTTTAAAAACGGAGCCGCGCTGAACCCGCGGAGCAGACGGGCTGCAGAAGAGCCATCACGCCGGAGCTACGCTCGCCGCCGGGGCTACTCTTCTTCTTTGTGCTAGCCCGTGGTGCTCTTGGCCCTTGTATCATGTAAAAGCCCTTGTAAATACTGTACATAAAAGTCATTTGACTCACCGTCGCCTCGACCGTTTCCTGGCTCGGACTCCCAGTGCCAACAGTGGTGGCAGCGGTGGGATGCCAAAGTCCCAGCAGTGAGGTCCAGACCCAACAGTGGATGGCAGCTGCGGGATCGACCGGCGTCAGCTACCTCGGTGCGGTGAGTGCCTTATGTTTTCCCCTCAATTCGCCAGACTGCTCTAGCACACGTGATTGTAGTTTAGAGTAGGCCTGTGTGTTGCACTGGAGAGAGCTTTGCTGTTTCCAGCCAAGTCGGAGCGCTTTGAAACGAAAGCTGGTGCAGAGGGAGTAAACGAGGCGTTGTTGGAAAGAATTACATGCGCGTGTCACGCTAGTAGCTCTATAGTACTGAACCGCAAGGGAATTCTAAAAGGGCAAGCTGCAAGAGGCTATTGCGCGCGATAGAGAACTTCAAAGTGAAGAACCCATCCAAATTTGTGAACAGTTGGGCATTGATTTTGGCCCCACAAAACGAAAGCATGCGATTCTTGAGATCGTGCGGAATGAAAATGTAACGGCTGAGGAAGCCAATGAGGCCTGGGATGAGACCAGAGGGCGCCGTGAGCGCGAAGAGGCAGAAAAACAGAAGCAGCTTGAGCGCGAAGAGGCAGAAAAACGGAGGAAGCTTGAGATAAAATCAGCGTGCTCGCGCTAGGATACTGACGGACCTGGAGCTGGAAGCGCATCAGATCGGTTTCGAGAGATATAAAACATTGTCCGTTCTGAATGAGACCAACGGTCAGCAGCTGAGAGACAGGCCGCAGCGCTTCGTGCTCGCCGAAGATATGGCGAAATATTTGGCGGAGTCCGAGCGCGTCTGCAAGAGAAAGCGCGTTGAGCGGAATGGTTGGGCACAGAAGTTGGTAGCCCTGCTTTTTAGCGAAGCGTATGACGTTGTAAAGCGCCTGTTGGACGGCGGCTTGGCAGACTACGATGAGCTGAAATGCTTCTTACTGACGAGGTATAACGTGTCACCGCTGGACCTTCGAAAAAGGTATCTGCGAGAGAATAGCACCCCATCGTTTTACGATTTTCCCTACCAGTTTAAAGCCAACATTTTAGAGTGGCTCGAAAATGCTGAAGGGTCGGAAGATCGTGACACAGAGGTAGAGTGCGTTCGCTGTAGAGCAGCCCTGCTAGTGCTGCACAGAGGAAAGTAGTTCGTACGTGGCAGATGTAACTGCTGCTGTAACAGTGGGAATTTCCCCGCATTCGCCAACCACGGAAACCTCACTACCTTCGGATAAGTAGCCACAGCATCGGATGATGCACTTACAGTGGTTTTGCCCATTGAGATTGTCGCGGAGTTACCGGAAAGCGGATCTCCTAGCTTGTCAAAAGCAGGAGAAGTTGCCGAACAGGGCAGACAGGACGTCCGTCTGGACATTAATGAAAATGCCTGTGCCGACGCAAGCGAAGTAAACGAGGACGGCATACGGTGTTGTGCAGCGCCTTCGGCAGAAATGCAGAAACCCGACACTTACGATGAACGGAAGCGGGTGCATGTATAGTTTGCGGGCGCTGAGTTGTGCGTTAGTGTTTCTGGCGAGCGATGCGAAACGAGTCCCGCGCTTTCGCACTCCTCTGAGCTTTCCGACATTCCAGAAAGCAGCTGCAGTAGCGGGAACACCGCGACTGAGAGTAAGAGCCGACCCTCATCCGAAATTGGCTCAAACGCATCAGGAGCACGACGAGAGCTGCGGGTCAGCAGTAATGTCAGTAGAAAACACTGGTTCGTCTGCGCCTGAAGAAACTAAGGCGCCGAACTACAGTGGAGAGCAGAACGTTCCAGACGACATAGGGGTGGTAGACGTCAACCCGTCCGAGAAAGATGAGGACGAATGCGCACTCAGAGACGCTGAGCAGGAAGAGCACAGCTTTGAGGAACTTAATAAAGCGCCAAAGACAGGCCTGATCTAGGTAGCACATGTGAATCGGCTGACAATCAGAATGATATTGTCAGAGAGCAGAAACCTAGGCGTCGGAAGCAGCATGTGCTTCCACAGGAGATAATGAAACGACGCCACAAGTTAGAAAGCTGCAACCTGAAGGAAAGGAACCGCCGATTAAGGGTACAGGGTAAGCCCCATCTTTCCCATGTATTTTGGGGCATATTGTGGCGCACTTTTCTCAGCAACTAGTAAAGACAGCGGCAAGATATTTACTTCATTTTGTTCATAATTTTCTTTTCTAGCCACTGTAGCAAAATTATTTTAGTATAAGAGAAATAAAATTATTAGTGATTTCTTTACTTTCTACACAATAATTCGACCAAATTTTCTATATATTTTTATTTTAAAATAAACAATGCTATTTTTACGCTGATAATTTTGGTACAGTAAACTGCCACGTATATGTACTGTATGCACAGAAAAAATCAGCTTGACATCTATTGTCATTTCGAAAATAATGATACCGACGTAACAAAAAATCTTGTTTTGAGAAAAGTGAGTTTAGAGTAAACAAAACCTTCAATCCCAAGAATTGGACTTAGACAACTTATTCTGGCCAATTTCTTCCGCAGGCACCAGCTGCACAGTCGTCATCTAGGCGAGCTCGGCGCTTCTTTTCCTGCCGTTTAGCTTCTCGTGCCTGTTTGGTCACTTTCTGCGTAGCTCGATCAAGGGAGTAAACTCGACGCCGATAGACTTGCTTCAGCCAGCGGACAGTGTTGCTGCCTATACTTAGTTCGCATGCCTCAAGAGCCTTAGTTCTTGCGATGGCACCATCATTGAAGGTCAGAACAGCATCTAATGTAGCAATCTTCAATGTCTCCCTGCTGAAAAAAAGTTCTATGATGCAATAACCTCATAGATCATTCATCATAGAATATCATACAATCTGTATGACATATCATACAACCTCTATGATAAATCATACAATTCGTATGATATATCATACAGATTGTATGATAACTCATGCAGATTCTATGATATTCTATGATGAATGATCTATGAGGTTATTGCATGATAGAACTTTGTTTCAGCAGGGCTGTATGCCCACAAAGGCATTTTTTGGAGCACACTCCCATATGACATTGTTGAAAGACTCGTTTGGGTTCTGGATGAGTGCCACAGAGCTAGGATGGTTGCGAGAGAGCTTTCTCGTTCGGTAAAAATTAGGAACATTTCGTGTTGTTTAGTTTTCATAAAAGCGCAGAAAACACAGCGTTCGTAAAGGGGGTGTGTCGCTGACAGCTTTGTTTTCAGATAGCTTTTTCAGGTTGATATAAATTGCACAGAACGAAGTGTGATACATCAAATGATGCAGAAAAGAATGTATTTCATATTTATAAAAAAAAACTAAAAATTGATTTTTTTCATATTTTTGCTTACCCTGTCCCCTTAAGGAAAGTGAGCTATCACCACAAGGTGATAGACAAACAGGAGAAACAGTGCTACCGCCGAAAGGAGAGGAAACGCGAGCACAAGAAAGAGAGTTGCCACCGAAAGATGAAAGGCAGGCGTAAGAAACCGTGGTGGTGGTGGTGGAAAACATTTATGTACAAGTATAATACAGGAGGTTATGCATGAGCTGACCCAGAGGGGGCCAGCCCTTACAAATACTAGGTGGAGGTCCCTAGTTCCGGACCCCAGTGGCATCGGCCGCCGCCCAGGCTCGCGCAACCAAGGCCCGTTGGGCCTGCAGGTCAGAGCAGCCGAGCAGGGTCGCCTCCCAGTCCTCTCGGGTTGGGTTGGGGTGAGCGGGGATAGCAGGGTTGGAGGGGCAGGCCCACACCATGTGGTAGATGTCCGAAGACTTCTCCGCACAGTGCGGACAACTGCCCGAGAAAGAAGGGTCGAAGTGTTTCAGAGCTGCCGGGCACAGCAAAGTACTAGTATACAGGCGGAGCAGAAGCCGCTCCTCCGCCTTTGACAGACCTTTACACGGGCGGGGATAAAGACCATGGCCAGATTGATAGAGTAAAACGATGTCTTTGAAGGTGTAAGCTGGAATAAATTCGAGTTCCTGATCGTCAGGGTCGGAGGGGAATGTCCGGTGAGAGAGCGCGCGGGCGGCGGCGTCAGCTGCCTCATTTGCCTCAAGGCCCATGTGGCGCCGCCGAAAAGAGAGAAAGGGCAAGCGCGCGAGATGTAGTTGCCACCATCGCAAGCATCAGCTTCAACGGCACAAGGATAGCAGCAAAGTCAGTCACTTCGACAGCCCTGAAACTAGAGTAAGAATCAGAGCTAAAGAAATCGGCTTGTGTGGTTTTGCATGTGTTTGTTGCGTCTTGCTCTGTAGACTGCAAGACGCAACAAACACATGGAAAACCACACAAGCCGATCAAACATAAGATCATCTGGGTACCGGGGCACACGGGGGTGGCAGGAAACCAAGAGGCAGACAGGATAGCTCGAGGATATACTAACTACCGAGCATCCAACGTCAACGACCTCGAGGAATCCCTGCCAGTACCTCAGGAATACTCGGCCATACTCAACAACTACAAAGGCAGCAGGATGCGGTACCCACCACCGCACAAATCTTTAAACAAAGAAGAGGCTGTCACATGGAGACAACTTCAAACGGGGTCATATCCAAATCTAAACACACTAAGTAAAATTCACCCCACACTTTACGCACACAATTCTCCGTGGTGCCATGAAAAACCTACACTGTATCACATCACATGGGCATGTCAAAAAGTCGACATCGTCCCAGTTATACAAAACCCAAGTGTGGAGCAATGGGAGGGTCTGCTCTCCAGCGACTGCCGCGATGACCAGATCGGTTTGATACGGCGAGCTCAGCTGACGGCAGCATCCAGCGGAGCCCTGGAATAGGGGCAACCGACCGTTGCGGATGGACTCATCTGACCACATAAAAAACCTTGTGCTAGAGCCGAATAAAGTTATCCTATCCTATCCTATCCAGGCGTCGCTATCGCGCAAAATGAAACGCATGTGTGCCGATGCAGATGGATCTGGGCAGTAGAATAAAGTGCAAAAACAAATCATACAAGAATTCGCGCGGGAAAGAGTATCGAGGGAGAAAACCGAGATACAAGAGTGCGCTGCCCAGGAGGCGAAAACTTAAGCAGCGGGACAAGAGAGAATTTTGCCGCCAGCACAAGGAGAGAAAGACACGCAAAGGCGCGTACTCTCATGAAGACTCGTTTTCCACTGCAGTCAGGGAAGAAACAGCGATCCCACAGAAAGCGGCACGCGCGCGCAAGGAAAACGCGTGTACGGCTCAAAAAGTGCAAGATTGTACGGGGCCGTACTGACAGGGGCAGGAAAAATTCAGGGGCACTTTGACTGTCTAAAGTGCGTAGAGGCGAAAGCGTTTTCCGAACCACTTTCGCTGCTTCTGTGGCACTGGTGGCGTCACATATAATTGAGTACTAATTACTAAGTGATGACAAATCACTAATTAATGGTTAATTACTGATTAATGTCTGAATAGTAATTAACTGCTAATTAATGACGCTTAAGCTTCGCTTTTAGGAGTGGAACGCGACAGCGTGTTGTAGCGCTGCCAGGGAGTCCACGGAACGCCACCACCTGTTCGGTGCGATGCCTTGCCCTTTGAACGCAACGCTTTTGAGG
Source organism: Amblyomma mixtum (assembly GCF_055824585.1). Classification (NCBI taxonomy): domain Eukaryota; kingdom Metazoa; phylum Arthropoda; class Arachnida; order Ixodida; family Ixodidae; genus Amblyomma; species Amblyomma mixtum. The sequence continues at coordinate 96,540,495 of NC_143018.1, read as the reverse complement.
AAAGGAAATGGCGCCGTAATTCTCTGTCATCTCGGTGGACACCTGAACCGCACCGTAGAGGAAGGGAGGAAGTGGGAGTGAAAGAAGACAGAGAGGGCCCGTAATGAAGGAAATGAAAATTGTATTTGAGGAAAGGAAATTACGTAGTAACTGTCTCACATATCTCGGTGAACACCCGACAAAATTCAGGGGGGCACTTTTTTTACTTAAAGTGTGGTCACTGATGTGTAGTTAAGATGTTAAGCTTCGCCTCTAAGAGTGGAACGGGACAGCATCTTGCAACGCTGCCAGGGAGTTCATTGAACGCCATTGCCCATTCGGTTCTACGCCTCGCTCATCGGCAAATTGGTTTTTGAGGAAAGGAAATGTACCTGTCTCTCATATCTTGGTGGACACCTAAACCTCTCCGGAAGGGAAGGGAGGAGCATGAGAGTGAGCGAAGACACCGTATTCACTACACGCGCCTTTGTTCATTCCAAACCATGGAGCTGGCATCGCGGCGTGTACAGCATGCTCGACTCGCACGCCGAAGACCGGGGTTCGATTGCCGAGCTCGACCAATTTCCTTCGCGGTTTTATTTATTTATAGGGCCTGACTAGGAAAGTTAATTAGGCTAATTGGGTAATTAATCAATTAACTAAGCTCAGTCTCACTTACTTGGAGCATCAATATACGATTCCTTCAATTGGTTGCATGGTTACTAGGAAAAGTACAATTGGCCCGTTTGAAATTCGCGCACTGTGACGTCACGGACGTTTCGACCAATTGAAACGCGTGACATTTTCTGTCGACAACTGCTGCTTACAACGATGAGGCATTAAAGGCTTTTGCCTTAAAATTGGCCAGAAGAAACCGCCGAAGCGCTCGGCCATGTACGGTTATCGCGATGGAAAGCCGCATGTCAGGATAACGCTCTCCAGTAAGGGAGAAACCAAAAGGCTGGGGAGAGGCGAACCACACATCGAGCGGAAAGGGAAACAGGTGCACAAGAAATTAAAGACTCGTGGGAGGTCTCACTTGCCACCACGAACAGAGAGACAGAAAGAACAGTCCCACCGGAAGCATTGCGCGCTCGCAATTGAACGCCGGAACTGGCGCGCGATGCACAAAGAACGGGTAAGTCGTCAATAAGAGAAAACAAATCGTTCTCGCACTGTACCGCCCGTAGAAACTGGAAGGACAAGTACAGAGAGAGAGAAAAAAAAAAGGCTTAGCCACAGTGAAAGAGACAGAATCATTAGCTTCCGCTGTAGCGGGTGTCGTTTAACGTCCATTACAAGCGAGTTAAACGCGAACGCAGACCCACTAAACCGTGCGCTATGAGCAAGGCTGCCTTCGGCTCCTCGTGATTTACATTTTGTCACTTCGCGAACAGTTGTTAAGTTCGCTCGTAGATCGGGGAAAAATTTATGTCCTCATTTGTGGCCTCAGCTGAGTGTTTTCCTGGCCGGGTGATCTCAAGAGAGCAAATTTACTTTGCATTCATTTTAATCTGTGTGTGACAGGTTTTTGACACTTTGTTTGAGTTACTTTCAAATTCTTGTATCCCACATGTGTCTCTTGTCGAAGAGGGAACAAAAGGGGACAGAAATATAGCCAACAGAGTTTTGTGACTTTGAGTCTGGTGTATTCACGGGTGGCAGAGGGCACTTGCTCGTGTTGGGTGTTGCCTGTTGTCGGTCAGTTCCTGGCAGCATGCAGAATGATCAACGACCGATGCTGAGAAGCAAGCTCTTCCGAAATACCGAACGAGGCTGGTCCAGTCACCTGGCCGACAAGGCGGCGGAGCAGTGATCCTGTCCTGACGAGCGGGACCCGTTCTCGGAAAGGAGACTGGAGCTGCTTGCGGCTGAACACCGGACGAGAACTTGGAGGAGCCTGGCGCACGAGCGCGCCCCGCATCCGAGCCACGCGGAAGTAGCTCGTCTTCGTGGCGCATTGTCTGGCGGCGGTGGTGCTGTTGTGCCGGCGCCCACATTTCGCTGGCTGGCCTCTCTAAACCACCGCTGCGCACCAGCCGTGGCGCAAAGCGGGCCCAGACTCTCTCGGACAGGTCGCGGCATGCAGCGTGAATCATCCCGCCTCGTCGGCGCCCGGCGCGGCGCTGACCCTTCCTCCTCCCCGTCCTCACCGTCGGCTGGGACACCTGCGGCGCTTCTCCGGCCGCCCGTTCCTTTCTGCAAGGCTTCAATGGCCGGATGCCACTCGGCTATTCCTCTAAATTGAACGGTGGCCACTGCCGTGACCTGATTGGAGGATTTGAACGGCTGGCTGCCTTAACGGACACCGGGGGCTTTAAAAACGGAGCCGCGCTGAACCCGCGGAGCAGACGGGCAGCAGAAGAGCCATCACGCCGGAGCTACGCTCGCCGCCGGGGCCGCTCTTCTTTGTGCTAGCCCGTGGTGCTCTTGGGCCTTGTATCATGTAAAAGCCCTTGTACATACTGTACCTAAAAGCCATTTGACTCAACGTCGCCTCGACCGTTTCCAGGCTCGGACTACCAGTCCCAACAGTGTTGGCAGCGGTGGGATGCCACATCCCAACAGTGAGGTCCAGTCCCAACACCCTGCACGTCTTGTACTTGTCCACACTGCAGCGTACTCAACGCCCTAACGCTTAAGTGACAGCCCAAGAGCAGCCGACGCTCATATCATATGCTCCTGGCCCGTACACTTGCCCCCTGCCTCTTTTCACCTAAACAGTCCGCAGCAGTGGCAGGCTGCTTTGCCCAGCACCGAACCGAATCTCCACCTATGGCTAGTGACCTGGGCAGAGGACGTCGCGACTAGGCACGCCTTGGACCCCACAACAGGCACTCTGGAGGCCGCCCGCAAAGCTGCTGCATAATTTTCGTTTTTTTTTCAGGCTTTGAAATCGACAAATGTCTTTCACCACCTCTGTTGGCTTCTCTCATATATATATATATATATATATATATATATATATATATATATATATATATATATATAATCTTCTCAATGTTAGGTTACTTATAAACATACATACCCCAGAAAGCAGATTTCACAGCCTTCGCCGAAGGTCAGATGTAGAGAACCCGATGCGTAATTCGGAGGTCGTGAGTGCGGGTCCCACCGGCGGCATGTGGTTGTTTTTTTCTTCTGATTTTCTAACCAATTATCCTTAAGTGATAACGCATTCAGTAAAATTCTACATTGATCAACACCACAAAATAAATAATTATAAAATAAAATCCCCTGTGCTCCTTTGGCTGTTGGCCGGTCTTAAAGAAATGCATGTAACGAGCCCTCAATCCACTTCACTTGTCTGCTTATATACTCTATATAAATATATATTGTTACCAGTGAAATAGTTACTGTACCAGTGGACACGACTCGTGCATGAATCGTGAACGACGAATTGACGGTGGGCTGGACGACGACAACGCTGATCGTGTGAAGCTGGACCCTTGCAATCCAGTATATCCCATACTCCACGGCGAAACGCCAATAATTCAGAGGGTAGTCTAGGTGGGCAAGTTGTTGCATGATGTTCTAGAAATCAGAGCGCTAATTCGGCGCTACATTTACGTTGTGAACTCATTCCTACATAGGGCCACAGCACGCCTTTGTACAGCACCAGAAACATGTAAGGTTGAAAAAGAACTGCCTGTTTATGGCAGGCAGCGGGGTCAATGCCCCAGAGCTGCCGACGGTATATGCATGCCCAGGTTGGTCTGCTGAAGCAGGGTGGTAGTGCTTCTGCAACCCGACGGCACGTCCCCACTCCGGTCGGAGCGGGAAGACCCTTCCTTCCCAGGCGCACACCGCTGAGTGCCCAGTTCTGACTGGAAGTGGCCGAGTAGACCTTGCGAGGTTTGCCCGGTGGTCAACGCATTGGCGTATTTTTTTAGACTGCAAGACGCATTATATGGTCAGTTCCGCCTTCCCTGCATCCTCTTCTCCATGTGCCCCGCATCTCCACCAAGGGGGACTACCCTCTACGATCTCTCAAGTGCCCGACATCCCGGCCAACGTTCCGCAATCCATTTCCGCGATGATTGCTTCTGACCTGCGGCCCGAGCAAGCTCAGGATCTTCGCAACCTTTTGGTGTCCTACACCGACATTTTTTACTCTGCTCCTGCTCCTCTGGGTCAAATATCGGTAGCGACACACCGCGTTGACACCGGCGATGCGAGACCTGTACACCGGAGGCCTTAGCGTGTGTCGCTACCTGAGCGCTAGGTCATCCAGCGGGATGTCGACAAGATGTTCGCCAACGGTATAATCGCGGCTTCCAACAGCCCTTGCGCATCTCCGGTCGTGCTCGTGAGAAAGAAAAGCCAAAGTTGCCGGTTTTCAGTCGACTATCGGCATCTCAGCACGCCACGAAAAAAGATGTCTATCCCCTTCTGCGCTGTTGTGATTGTACTTCTGGTCATGTGGGGCCGATCAAGCAGCAATCGTAAATAGCAGGCAAGGCCGATAACCTCGCGACGGAGGCGGTGCGGTGTAAAGCTTGTGATGCCCCCTCCCCCCTCCTAGCCTGAGTGGATTAGTGCAGCGGACTTCCTTGAGCGGAAGTCACCACGGCCGCAGCGGCGAAGGCTGGAGATTCGGCGGGGGCTTACGGGGGCATTGGCAGCGGCAAACCACAGCGAAAGCGCCGGCGACGGACCGGCACAGTCAGGCCGAAGGACACAGGGGTGCTACGCACAGTCACGCTGGCTGTTAATTGAAGACGGCTATGTCGTCGCAGAGGTCTCGTGTTCTGGACATGCGGCGAAGAAGCACGTTCGTTCACGTGCTGGTAGACTGCGGGAGATCCATATCCAGCCGTGTCGGATTAGTCAGCATCTCTCCCTTCCCATCGACCGAGCTGCGATAGAGCGGAACAGCCCGCACCGCCCCTGCCGGGGGTGGTAACACCAGCGTCCACTTCGGTCTATCAAATGGACAGTGCCCCTCGAACTTTATTCCCCAGCCAGGGATCTATGGAATCCGAACCCTATTAAACTCGGCTATGAGTGTGGCCGGGAGAAGCCTGCTAGCTCCCGTCGACTCCGGTTGACGAAGGAGTCCCTTCCACTCAGAGTCATTCACAGTCGTTCTTTGTAAATAATGTAGATAATTGTATAAAGTTTTCGTTGCCTTCCTCCTAACCAAGTATCGCATCTTCCTCGTCCCATCACCGGTCCGGCCATGCTACCTGGGTCGCAACAGCGCATAGATGATGCCCTGGACTGTTTACAAGGCGCCCGCTACTTTTCTTCCTTCGACCTTCGTAGTGGCTATTGGCAAATCTCTGTTGACGTCAGATATTGCGAGAAAACAGCTTTCGTCATCCACCCGCGGCATCCCACGCCTCACACGCACCTGGATGTTGCCTTCATCCGAGGGAAATGGTGTTACCAGTCAACTGGTTACTGATTCAGTGGACTCGACTCGTCCATGAATCGTGAGCGAATCGTGAACGATGAGGTTGCGGTGCGCTGGATGACGATGGCGCTGGCAGTGTGAAGCAGTGAAAGTGTGAATACAGTGTCAAAGTAGCGGGCGCCTTGTAAACAGTCCAGGGCATCATCTATACGCGCTAGCGGATAGACATCTTTTTTCGAGACCTACTGAGATGCCGATAGTTGACAGAAAACCGTCAACTTTTGTCTTTCTTTTTCACGAGCACGACAGGAGATGTCGCTGGATGACCTGGCGCTCTCGTAGCGACCCTATATGGTAGTAATTTCATATTGTATTAATTTCATATGGTATGGACATATGGTATTAATTTCATATTTATTTCGCATTTTTTTGTACCTGTGCTTAAACTGCGATACTACGTACACTACGAATAATATTTTGAACGTTCTTGAGAATACGTGGAAAGTACATTTTCGCCCGCTTAGCATATTTTTAATGCATAAAAATATACTAAAAATATACAATAACTTCATTAGATCACATTAGAAATAGACTACAAATATACATTTAATACATTAAAATATATTCACTCCGGCTTAAAACAGGTCTACTTCCCGGCTTCAGAGAATCAGACTGGTTAATGCTACAACAGCAGAAGAAATTGTACAAGCGCAGTAATCATCAATCACGATGGACATGAGAATATAAGGTCACGTGACGGCATAGGAACGGCAAAGATACCTACAAAGCAAATTATGACGAAAGTGCCGCAGCAAACAAGAAATGCTCCAACAAGCGGCATACTTGGCTTGCCTTATATATACCCACCGAGAGCGACGCACTATTTTGCCCGCTGAGGCGTTGTTTGCGCGAAGACTGCGCCCAAAAATTATCCGAGAAGTGCTATACTGGTCGCGTTCGGCTTCGGAGGCGATCTAGAACAGAACTGCTATTTTAAATTGGCGTCAGAAATAGGTCAGGAGCCGAACTTTCAACCAACAGATACACGGGCGTCTAAGGGAGCTGGTCCGCCTTACCCGTCGTGGTCCTTTTCGGTGTCATATTCGTTCCCGGAAATACCCAAGGCGCCTTTGCCGGTATCATGCTATCACGTTCTCCGCATGTAGTGTAAATAAGTGGTGATTACCTTCCTGCTAGAAGTTACCATAAACGAAAGGACTTCAGAGCAGAAAGGCTTGGGCAGGTTGGTAATTTAATGCAACACAGTACTCATAGCGCGAGAGAAACGCAAGCGTTCTCGTCCCGTCTCGTCTTTGTCCTGTCTTGTTCCCACGCTATGATTACTGTTTAGCAGCGAAAGGACGACAGGAAAGGGAGAGTTTTCACTGTCCCCTGAAACGTCATTTAGAGCTCTAGATTGTTCCAAGGTAGCTTGAAGTGTAATGCAAATATGTTTACGCGAACTGTCCATTTGTTCCGATCGAAGTATATTTGGACGGATTAAATGCGCCTTTACGAAAGTACACTTTAAAACTTTGAAAACAGCAAAATCCGATTTCCCTAAACTTAATTTCAAGCGTCAGGTTGTTCAGAGGCAGCTTGCTAAGGCGGTAAGGCGGAATGCCAATTTCCTAGAATTTAAGTATTGGTTGAACGAATTAATTGCGTATTTACGGAAGTACACTTCAAATACGTTGACAACACGCAAATGCCATTTCTCGAAACGTGATTTCGAGCACTCAACTGTTCAACGGCAGCTAGAAATGCGCTGCAAATACGTTTAAAAGCACCGCACGTTTGTTAGAATTGAATTATTCTTCGGATGAATTAATTTCATTTTACGAAAGTGCACTTTTAATACATTGAGGACTTGCTAAAACTGGATTCATATACGTTTAGAAGGACTGTCCGTTTATTAGAAAGGAAATATACTTTGGATGAATTAATTTCATATTGTGGAAAATACACTTTGAATACAATCACAAGATGCTAAGTCTGCATACATATACGTTTACAAGGACTGCCCGTTTTCCAGAATTTAAGTATACTTTGCATTTGTTAAATTTTATTTCCGAAAATACTCTTTTAATGCACAGACAAGATGCTGAAAGTGCATATATATTTTTTCATGTATATGAAAAGTGCTCGAAGTACGCTTTAAGTGAGGTATTTTTACATATTTTAAGAATATATTTCGATTACCAAGCATAGAATTTCAGGAACGTATTGGCTAAATATTTTTTGTATTGTCACGTTGTAGTGACGGCAGTCCAGCGGTCAGGAAGACACCAGAAATACTTGAAAACGAAGCTCTTTATTTGGGCTGACTTGCGCCCTCAAAAGAACTGAATCACTCGGCGGCGGCGTAAGCAACAGGCGTGCTCGGCGGTCGTCGAACTACGAATGTACGCCGCTCGCGGCATCGCTCAATTTAAAGCCGACAAGGAAACCTCCAGATAACAAGACAAGATCATCTACAGAAATCTGGAAAAACCTAGATGCAGCCTTTCATGGCTGCGATCAATCGAGATTAGTGTGGTCGCTTCTCGCGTCACGAACAAAAGTGATAACAACCCTTTCCTGCAGCCTTGAGCGTGAACGAACAAACACTACAATGATACGTGGCATTACACCCCTTCCAAAGAAGCATCGTCTCGATGCTTTAAAATGGAAATAAACACGGAGAATGAAACTTCGAGTCCTTTAGCGTTCATAATATGGCTTCAGACGTACGACATGTACGACTTCCGGGCGTGGGCGGCGTCGCTGAGATGCTGTCGTGCCGTCGGGGATGACTTCATAGTCGAGGTCACCGATGCGACGGAGAACCCCGTACGGGCCAAAGTAGCGTCGAAGCAACTCTTCGCTCAATCCACGGCGGCGAACTGGCGTCCATATCCAAACCCGATCACCTGGCTTGTAATGCGTGTCTCGTCGGCGCAGATTGTAGCGTCGAGCGTCGGTGTGCTACTGGTCTTGAATGCGAAGCCGCGCAAGTCTTCGGGCTTCCTCGGCGCGATGAAGGTAGGCGGCGACGTCGAGGTTGTCTTCGTCGGAAACGTGCGGGAGCATTGCGTCGAGTGTTGTCGTGGGCTTCCTGCCGTATACCAGCTGGAATGGAGTAAACCTGGTTGTCTCCTGGGCGGCAGTATTATAGGCGAAGATCACGTACGGCAGAATAGAGTCCCACGTCTTGTGTTCAGCGTCGATGTACATGGAGAGCATGTCTGCGATGGTCTTGTTCAGACGCTCTGTGAGTCCGTTTGTTTGCGGATGATAGGCAGTTGTCCTCCGATGGCTTGTCTGGCTGTACTTTAAAACGGCTTGCGTCAGCTCCGCTGTAAATGCTGTTCCTCTGTCTGTGATGAGTACTTCGGGTGCGCCGTGTCGGAGGAGAATTTGTTCGACAAAAAATTTTGCAACTTCTGTTGCGGTACCACTAGGCAACGCTTTTGCTTCGGCGTAGCGGGTCATGTAGTCGGTGGCCACGATGATCCACTTGTTACCTGATGATGAAGTAGGAAAGGGGCCGGGTAGGTCCATCCCGATTTGCTGAAAGGGCTTAGTTGGTGGTGGTATGGGGTTCAGGAGTCCGGCTGGTCTAGTCGGAGGCGTTTTGCGTCGCTGACACTCACGGCACGTTTTCACGTAATGGGAAACGTCGGTAGCTAGCCGCGGCCAATAGTACTTCTCCTGGATGCGGTGCAACGTGCGAGCAATCCCGAGATGCCCTGCAGTCGGTTCATCATGACATGATTGCATAATTTCTTGCCTGAGATTTTTGGGCACGACAAGAAGATGCACTGTCCTGTTGGGCGCGAAGTTCTTCTTCAGAAGGACATTATTGTGAAGGACGAAGGACGACAATTGGCGCTTGAACCCTCGGGGAGGCGATGCGGTCTTGCCTTGCAGATAATCAACCAGGCTTTGCAACTCAGGATCCGAGCGCTGCTGCTGCGCGAAACTGCTCGCGCTTACCGGTCCTAAGAAAGCGTCGTCGTCTTCCTCTTCCGGTGCTGCGTCGACGGGGGCTCGCGACAAGCAGTCTGCGTCGGAATGCTTGCGGCCAGATTTGTAGACTACAGTTATGTCGAATTCTTGAAGGCGCAGGCTCCAACGAGCAAGGCGGCCGGAGGGATCTTTCAAATTGGCTAGCCAGCACAGAGCATGGTGATCGCTCACAACCTTGAATGGTCGTCCGTACAGGTAGGGGCGAAATTTCGATGTGGCCCAAATAATGGCGAGACATTCTTTCTCGGTGGTCGAGTAGTTGGCCTCGGCTTTCGACAGTGAACGGCTAGCGTACGCGATAACCTTCTCCTGTCTGCCATTTTTCTGAACGAGGACCGCTCCTAAGCCCACACTGCTTGCATCGGTATGAACTTCGGTTTCGGCGTTTTCATCAATGTGCCCGAGCACAGGAGGGGAATGTAAGCGGCGCTTCAGTTCGTTGAAAGCTTCCTCTTGCGGCCTTTCCCATTTAAAAGGCACGTCAGCCTTGGTAAGTTGGGTCAAAGGTTCAGCGATGCGCGAAAAGTTCTTGACGAATCGCCGGTAATAAGCGCATAATCCAAGGAATCTGCGTATAGCCTTCTTGTCATTAGGCTGTGGAAACTCTGCGATCGCAGCCGTCTTCTTGGGGTCTGGGCGAACTCCATCCTTGCTTACGACGTGACCAAGGAACAGCAGCTCCTCGTAAGCGAAGTGGCACTTCTCTCGTTTCAGTGTCAGGCCTGAAGACTTGATCGTTTCCAGCACTATCCGAAGCCTTCTGAGGTGCTCTTCAAAGCTTGAGGAGAAGACAACAACGTCATCTAGGTAGACTAGGCAAATCTGCCACTTCAAGCCTGCGAGCACCGTATCCATTACTCGCTGGAACGTCGCTGGGGCAGAGCAGAGGCCGAAGGGCATCACCTTGAACTCAAAGAGTCCGTCTGGCGTGATGAACGCAGTCTTCTCGCGATCTCTTTCGTCGACTTCAATTTGCCAGTAGCCGCTCTTCAGGTCCATCGATGAGAAGTACTTAGCGTTGCACAGCCGGTCCAGTGTATCGTCGATGCGGGGGAGGGGGTAGACATCCTTCTTCGTAATGTTGTTCAGGCGGCGGTAATCGACGCAAAAGCGAAGGGTGCCGTCTTTCTTTTTCACTAGGACGACCGGTGCTGCCCAGGGGCTCCTCGATGGCTGGATGACGTCTTCACGAAGCATTTCCTCAACTTGCTTGCGGATAGCCTGGCGTTCGAGCGGCGATACGCGGTAGGGGCTCTGTCGCAGTGGTCTTGTGTGTTCGTCTGTGACAATGCGGTGTTTGGCAAGCCGGGTTCGTCGCACATTCGATGCTGATGAGAAGCAATCGGTGTACCTTTGAAGAAGACTGCGTATTTGGTCTTGTCTGCTCCGGGGTAATGCCGGGTTGATGTCGAACGTGGGTTGATGGCCTTGGTCAGTTAGTTCTGCGGGTTGGTCGGGTAGGGCAAATACGTCTCTGATGTCCGCCAGCTCGTCGAGGAAAGCGATCGTCGTACCTTTGTTTAGATGCCGGTATTCTTCGGTGAAGTTGGTTAGCTACACCTGGGCTTGGCCATTTCGTATTTCGGCGACTCCCCTCGCGACGCCCAATCCTCGATCCAGAAGTAACTGGGTGTTCCCCTCGATAACGCCTTCGGCATTTTCGATGTCTCCAGTACCTATGCCGACGAGAACACTTGATCGGGGCGGCACGCTCAATGCTTCATCGAGGACGTTTAAGGCAACGTGATGAGTCGCGCTCGTCGCAACAGGTATGGCTTCTTCCGTGGAAAGCTTGATCGACTTAGATCGAAGGTCGATGATCGCCCGATGTTCGTTCAGGAAGTCCATTCCCAAAATCACGTCTCTCGAGCATTGCTTTAGGATCAGGAAGGTTGTCGCATACGTTCTTCCATTTACAGTAACTCTCGCGGTGCAGCGTCCTGACGGCGTAATCAGGTGGCCACCTGCGGTGCGGATCAGCGGGCCATCCCAGGTTGTTGTTACCTTCCTGAGTCGGACAGCGAGTGGGCCACTCATGACAGAGTAGTCAGCTCCCGTGTCCACCAAGGCAGTAACCGCGTGACCGTCGACCGTAACTTCAAGGTCACTTGTTCGCGTTCTTGTATTGTACGTTGTCTTCGGTGTCCGATCTCGGCTTCGTCGAGTAGTGAGGCTGCGGTGGGCGTACTGCGACGTTAATTCACTGGGCAGCGGTAAAAGCTTCAAGTCTGGCCGCGTCGTCGTCGGTGTCGTCGTCGTCGGTGTTGTCGTCGTCGGTGTTGTCGTCGTCGGTGTTGTCGTCTTAGTTGAGGCATGGTCTTGAGTACTCGTCGATGGAGGGTCTTTGTCATGGCGCTTAGAAGCAACCTCACCTCCAGAGGCTGCTTTATTTAGTTTAACCTTCGGGGGCTGGGGGAGCGTCCACGCACGGCGTAACCTCGGCTAGGAGAAACAAAGCGCGGGGACGATGGCGACGGGGAACGTGATAGGCGGCTCGGCGATGAGTATTCTTCCCGACGTAAAAACTCTTCGATTTCGGCTGGTCGCTGGCCGGGTCGGGGTCGTGGAGCGTCGTAAGAGAACCCTCGGATGCCCAGTCTTCTGTATGGGCAGTGCCGGAGGACGTGACCGGCTTCGCCACAGTGGAAGCATAGTGGGCGGCGCTGGTCGGGAGTTCTCCACTCGTCGCATTTCCTCGGCTGCGCGCGTCGCTCGTAGGACGGACGGGTTGGGGCGAGTGGGCGGCGGTCCAACGCAGCTGGCTGAGGGCGATAGGGGCTTGGGTCCCGTCGTCGAGGTGCAGGACGGCGCACAGCTGCGGCGTAAGTCATGGCTGGGCGCTGCAGAGGCTGCGTGGGTGTCGGCGTCACACCCAAGGCCTGTTGAACCTCGTCGCGGATGACGTCAGTGAGCGATGAAAGTTGCGGCCGCGTTCCCGTTGGCAGCAACCGTCGGAGCTCCTCTCGCACAACTTCACGTATAACCTCCCGCAGGTTATCATTGTTAGCGGTGTCCATGCAGCTTGCTGACAAAAAGCGCTGCTGGCGGTCATACTGGCGGGCTCGGGCGTCGAGAGTTTTCTCCATTGTGGATGCCTCTTCTACGAATTCAGCGACGGTTTTCTGTGGGTTGCGAACGAGGCCGGCAAATAGTTGCTCTTTAACTCCTCGCATAAGCAACTTCACCTTCTCTTCTTCCTTCATGTTCATGTCGGCACGCCGGAAGAGACGCTTCATCTCCTCAGTATACACTGCAACGGTCTCGTTTGGGTGTTGTATGCGAGACTGTAGCAGCTGCTGGGCTCTCTCCTTTCGCACGACGTTTGTGAAGGTCTTCAGAAGCTGTTCCTTGAAGGTTTCCCAGTTGGCAAGGCTGGCTTCCTCATTCTCGAACCAGACTCTTGCTGGTCCCTCCAGGGCGAAGAAGACGTAACTAAATTTCATGGCGTCGTCCCAGTTGTTGAAAACAGCCACACGGTCGAACTGCTCCAGCCATTCCTAGGGGTCGGCGCCAGGCGAAGCGTCGAAGGTTGGTGGCACCCGGGGCTGCTGCAGAATGATTGGAGTGGTCGTCTGGGGCAAGGTCATGATGGACGTTGGTACTTGCTTTCGCTTCCGGGTAGGGTCCGGCAGGGTCCCGAACTCAGGTGCGTCCCCTTGCAGGCGTCGGCTTGCGCGGTGGACTGGACTCAGGTCCTGCGGTAGATGACTCAAAGGGCTGGCGTCTCGACTTGTAGGGGGTGTCCGGAACATGGGAGGCTACCCAGCACCTCCACCAGATGTCACGTTGTAGTGACGGCAGTCCAGCGGTCAGGAAGACACCAGAAATACTTGCAAACGAAGCTCTTTATTTGGGCTGACTTGCGCCCTCAAAAGAACTGAATCACTCGGCGGCGGCGTAAGCAACAGGCGTGCTCGGCGGTCGTCGAACTACGAATGTACGCCGCTCGCGGCATCGCTCAATTTAAAACCGACAAGGAAACTTCCAGATAGCAAGACAAGATCATCTACAGAAATCTGGAAAAACCTAGATGCAGCCTTTCATGGCTGCGATCAATCGAGATTAGTGTGGTCGCTTCTCGCGTCACGAACAAAAGTGATAACAACCCTTTCCTGCAGCCTTGAGCGTGAACGAACAAACACTACAATGATACGTGCCAGTATTCATGAATACAAAATAAGTTTAAAACACAATTTAAATAGCCCACCGTATATTCCAAACGTATTAGTTTTTGCTAAAGAGCCACACGATAAGGCCTCCGGTGTACAGGTCTGGCATCGCCGTTGTCAATGCGGTAAGTCACTACTGATGTTTGACCCCCAGGAGCTGGAGCAGAGTAAAACATGTCGGTGTAGGACACCAAAAGGTTGCGAAGATCTCGTGCGTCCTCAGGGCGCAGGTCAGAAGCAATCACCGCGGAAATGGATTGCGGAACGTTGGCCGGGATGTCGGGCGCTTGAGAGACCGTAGAAGGCAGTCCCACTTGGAGATGCGGGCTGCATGGGGAAGAGGAGGCAGGGAAGGAAAAACTGACCGTATAATGCGTCTTCTAGACTAAAAAAAACACGGCAATGCGTTGAACCCCGGGAACACCTTGTAAGGTCTACTCCGCCACTCCCAGTCAGAACTGGCCACTCAGCGGCGTGCGCCTGGGAAGGAAAGATCTTCCCACTCCGACCGGAGTGGGGATGGGCCGTGGGGATGACAGAATCACTACTGCTCCGCTTCTGAAGACCAACCTGGGCATGCATTTACCGTCGGCAGCGCTGGGCAATTGACCCCGCTGCATGCCATAAACAGGCAGTTCCTTTTTAGCTTTACGTGTTTCTGGTGCCCTACAAGGGCGTACAGTGGCCCTATGTAGGAACGAGTTCACAACGTAAATGTAGCGCCAAATTAGCGTCCTCTTTTATAGAACCTCATGCAACATCTTGACCACCTGGATGGCCCTCTGAATTATTGGCGTTTCGGAGTGCATTGTGGGATATACCTTTCGTTTTCCTTCTCTCACGAGAGTAGGTGGCTATGTATATTGGTGCGAAGGCCAGCACTCAGGTCAGAGATTCCAAGGGTTGTTTGGTTGGCCTCAGTCCAAGGGACGAGCTGATGATGATGATGATGATGTCCTCGGGCTGAATGGCACATACCCACGGCGGGGCATTGGCCAGGGTGCATAGCGGATACAAACGCACTCATGTACAGGGAATGGAGTATAATTAAATCTAAATATTTGGGACGCAGAGCTAGAATTTGTACAATACCAAAAATACGGAGAAAGAAAAGTTGTGAATTCACATTCTAGCAGAGGAATCTACCAGATGAAATTATATAATCGTGAATAAAATCGAACACTGGTTTCAGGGCATATCCCTTGGCGCTTGCCCCGAAGAATAAGAGAATCGGATTAGATAGAGGAAGCCCAAGCCGAGCGAGGGGGTTCTCCAAGCAAATTCTACAGAGAGCAGCGAGCCGCCGGCAGGAGAGGAAAAAATGTTCTATAGACTCAATTTCGCCACAAGACTCACAAAGGTTGGATATCGAAAGCCCCGTCGGCATAAATAATGATTTAGCGGCGGTATCCTGCAGCGCAAAAGGGTCATGGACACCTCACATTGCCTCGAACTGCACATCCGCACACCCCAAGGAAATGCCAGGTGTTGAAAATCCGCTGCAGCGAGGAGAGGCTCATGGCTCAAGGTGTGGAAACGCTGGAATCGCTGAAAGCGTGCTAGAGTCAAGTAAACAGTATTTGGGACGAAAGCGACAATAGGACCATCAAGGGCAGACTTTGCTAAAAAATCAGCCCTCTCATTAGAAACAATGCCACAGTGCCCAGGGTCCCAGTGAAAGCGAACTTCTGAAGCATGTGGAGGAATAAAAAATTGAAGGGAACGGCTCATGGGAGTATCACTCGAGGTTTCGAGCGCTGCCAAAACAGAAAGGTTGTCTAAGAGTATAATAACCCGAGTGATACTGCAGGGAATCCTTATTAAGGCCAACTCAATGGCCAGAAACTCAGCTACAAAAATAGGGGTATAGTCAGGGGCCCGAAATGAGTAGCTCCAATCAAGAGCCCTTGAGTAAATACCAATAGCGGCCTTTTCATTTTGCTGGGAGGCATCTGTATAGACGGCAATATGGTTAAGAAAATTGTCTAGGTACTCCTCTATGAGCACATTTAACATATTGGCGGGCAGGTTCTTAGCATTTCTTGGAAGGGTGTAGTCAAAGAAGACTGCCGTGTCAGCCCGCCTGTGGTTGACTAGTACCAAAGATCTCATTGATACAGAAATATTTGACAGCAGGGAGTTAGAGAACACCACCTGAGGGAGCTTATACCGAGGCCAGGGAGTACCAAAGAAGAGAGTTGGGTTCGTTGTAAATATAGGGTTAGCCAATCCAGGAACAGGCTCCAGAGACCTTAAAAATGTCCGCACAGGGATAAGCTCAAACCGGGAATTGAGATCAGGTATTCGCGCCTCCAAGTACAACCCAGCATTAGCTACTGATATAGGCAGACCTAAGCAAATGCGCAGAGCTCGTCGCTCTATAACAAACAGGGGTTCACGCTTGTACTTTGGGCACCCAGAAAAGAGAACGGAGCCGAATTCAAGGATTGGACGTACATAGGTCTTATAAAGAAGTAGTAGAGTGTCTCGTCGCATACCGAATTTTTTGTTGCTGATCCTCACCAACCGGCCGAGGGCACGCTCACCCTTAAGCGCAATGCGTCTAATGTGTGGCCGCCAGTCTATATGCGGGTCATATATTATACCCAAGTATTTTGTTGAATCAATTTCCGGGATGAGGATAGAGTGATACGACAGAGAGATGTAAAGAGGGGTTGTTTGTGGGAAAACAACGACGGCACACTTGTTCACCTTTAAAATTAACTTTATGCTTCAGACGGTCAGCGTCGTCGTCGTCGAGCGCAGCGCCACTTCGTCGTTCACGGTTCATGCACGAGCGGAGTACACCACTGATACGGTAGGCAGTTCACAAGTTACAATACATATATATATATATATATATATATATATATATATATATATATATATATATATATATATATAAGCACACATGTGAAGGGGTATGAGGGGCTTGTTATAATATGTATTTTTTTAAGAGAAGCACACAGCCAAAGAAACCAAAGGCACACAGGGGATCTTAATTTATATTTATTTATTTTGTGGTGTTGATCAATAGAGAATATAAATGAATGTGTTATCACTTAAAGAAAATTGATTTGAAAAGCAGAAGAAAAAACTACCACATGGCGCCGGTGGGAACCGAACACGACCTCCAATGAGGCGTTGATGGAATTCACCTTAATATCACTCGCCATTCGACCGATCGAGCAAGATCACCTCCACCGGGAATGGGTACGCGGAACGCGCTCCTCACGTGCCATCTTAATTTACACTACCGGCACACTCGTCTCACTTTGCGCCTCCGCACAAATTTGTTTCCCAGCACCAGCAATGCTTGTGGCGCCACCTTCAGGCTCACACCTTTCTTAGCCCTCACGTCTTGCACTGCTCCACACTGCAGAGCACTCAACGCCCTAACGCTTAAGTGACAACGCAAGAGCAGCCCACGCTCATGTCATGTGCTCCTGCCCTATACACTTGCCCCCT
This sequence comes from Amblyomma mixtum, assembly GCF_055824585.1. Lineage (NCBI taxonomy): Eukaryota > Metazoa > Arthropoda > Arachnida > Ixodida > Ixodidae > Amblyomma > Amblyomma mixtum. Next base: position 96,523,509 of record NC_143018.1, on the reverse strand, counting down.
GCCTCTTGTCACCTAAACAGTCCGCAGCAGTGGAAGGCTGCTTTGTCCAGCACCGGGTCGAATCTCCAACTATGGCTACTGACCTGGGCAGAGGACGTCGCGACTAGGCACGCCTTGGACCCCACAACAGGCTGTCTGTCTGGAGGCCGCTCGCAATGCTGCTGCATAATGTTGGTTTTTTCAGGCTTTCAAATCCATAAATGTTTTCACCACGACTACCTATATATATATATATTCTAATGGGTTTTTCGGGTACAACGCACAAAACACAGCTCGACACAAAGCACAAAGCGCGGAACGGCGTTCACCGACAGGCACTGGTTCCAACGGCACCAACAGGAAGCGCGCGCTCGCCGAGAGCAGTCCCGCTGGCGCGCGGGCACTTCTTCTTCATCACAATGGCCCCCGGTGAAGGAGCCATCCTGGCTACTCACGGCGTGGTACACATCACGGGTTCGTGGTAGGGCTTGTGACTTCAGCACGGGCGCAGTCGACGACAGCAGAGTGTTCCGACAGAAAGTCCCACCCAAGAATGACGTCATGCGAGCAGGAGGAGAGTACCACAAACTCAATTGCGTAGATGACGTCTTGGATAGCAACTCGTGCAGTGCAAGCGGCGAGCGGCTGAATTTGCTGGGCGTCAGCAGTACGCAGTAAAATACCAGGGAATGGCGTCAGAACTTTCTTGATGCGGCGGCAAAATTTCGCGTCTATAACTGATACGGCTGCTCCGGTGTCTATCAAGGCACACGTCGCAACACCGTCTACTACTACATCAACGACATTGGCGGGGGACGTCAGAGGCCTTGTAAAGTTCGCCGAAGGCGCAGCTCTTGCCTCGTGAACTGCGCTCACTAGTTTTCCGCTTCAGTGGGGCTGGCGCGGCGGCGCATCGGAGAGATGGAACGGCGCCGCGGAGAATGGGAGCGGTGCGGCGTTGCGGACTGGTTGTCAGTGGTGAACGCAGATGGGGGCGAACTAGGCTGCATGCGGTACCGCTGCGTGTGAGGTCCGTATGCTGAGTGCGTCATGACGTCAGTAGGCGGATAATAAGAGTGACTGCGGCAATAGCGAGCGACATGTCCGGCAATGCCACAGGCAAAACAAATGGGCCTGTTGTCCCGAGTGCGCCATGGGCGACCGTAGGGGAGGGGGGCCGACGCCATGTGCGGCAACGATGGTGGGGCGGGAACCCGATACGGCCGGTCAGGTCGTGGTGCCAAGGGCGGCGGAGCTGCTGTGGCGTCGGTGAAATTGCCCGTGGTATGAGGAGCCGGGCGGGACAGGACGGCGGCGTAGGTAAGCGGAGCAGCCACTGCCTGCTGGGGGACTGGTGGCACGGCATCCGCGATCTGCAGGGCGTCTGCGACCTGTGCCTGGATGGTCTGCTGAAAGGCCGGTGGAAGTGCTGGTGACGGAGCTGGGGGCGCATGCACGAGCGCGAGTTGACGTGCAACTTCTTCACGGATAAACCGCTTCACCTCTTGCATGAACTGGGGTTCTCCAGCGACCATGGCATCCGCAGATAGTACCTCGGCCTGCCGCATAGGGCGACGAGCGAGGACGCGTTGCTTGCGCAGCTCCTCGTAGCTCTGGCACAAGCTGATGACGGAGGCAACGGTGTCCGGCTGCCTGGCAAGAAGCATCTGAAAGGCGTCCTCGTCGATGCCTTTCATAATGTGCTGGATCTTATCGGCTTCAGTCATCTCAGAATTGACGCGCTTGCACAGGTCTACGACGTCTTCCACGTAGCTGGTGAACGTCTCACCTGGCTGCTGCGACCGCTCACGCAAACGCTGCTCAGCGCCGAGCTTGCGCACGCCAGGACGGCCAAATACCTCGGCAAAGCTCGTTTTGAACGCCGACCAGGTGGTTATGTCTGCTTCATGGTTGCGGAACCACAGGTTGGCGACGTCAGCAAGGTAGAAAATAACGTTGTTAAGCTTAATGGTATCGTCCCAGCGGTTGTGCGTGCTTACCCGCTCGTAGGACGCCAGCCAATCTTCGACATCACTGTCACCTGTGCCGCTGAAGACAGCTGGGTCTCGCTGCCGAGGCATGCCAGCGCAGATAACAGGTGCTGGCGGAACCGATGACGGCGGCGGGGATGTGTTTCTCGGCATTTGGGTGGTAACGGTGCCGTTTCTCAGCTCCAGGACGGGATCAGAGTCCACCTCCACCACTTGTAATGGGTTTTTCGGGTACAACGCACAAAACACAGCTCGACACAAAGCACAAAGCGCGGAACGGCGTTCACCGACAGGCACTGGTTCCAACGGCACCAACAGGAAGCGCGCGCTCGCCGAGAGCAGTCCCGCTGGCGCGCGGGCACTTCTTCTTCATCACAATATATATATGAAAGAAGCCAACAGCCACAGAAACCAAGGGACACAGGGGATTTTTTTAAATTTATTTATTTAGTTTGTGGTGTTGATCAATTTAGAATATTACAGAATATGTTATCGCTTAAAGATAATTGATTAGAAAAGCAGAAGAAAAAACAACCACATGCCGCCGGTGGGATCCGAACCCACGACCTCCGAATTACGCGTCCGGTGCTCTACCTCTGAGCTACGGCGACGGCTGTCAATTCTTCTGCTTTCGAGGGTATTTATGTTTACAAGTAACCTAATCTTGAGAGCGTTCATCAGCGCCACCCACGTTCATAAGCGGCGGACGTAGAACGTCCTGAGTTACCGCAGGTGTGACGTAGAACGTCATCGAACGGAGAGGGTGGAAGCTGCGTGAGAACCCTCTTATGCTTTCTATGGCGTCAAGGCTGCCAGAATCGAGGCCCTCGCTAAGCAATTAAGCAAACAAGGGAAGGGGAATGAGGGGCTCGTTATAAATATGACAGAAGCCAACAGCCACAGAAACCAAGGGACACAGGGGATTTTTTTTAAATTTATTTAGTTAGTTTGTGGTGTTGATCAATTTAGAATATTACAGAATATGTTATCGCTTAAAAATAATTGATTAGAAAAGCAGAAGAAAAAACAACCACATGCCGCCGGTGGGATCCGAACCCACGACCACCGAATTACGCGTCCCGTGCTCTGCCTCTGAGCTACGGCGACGGCTGTCAATTCTTCTGCTTTCGCGGGTATTTATGTTTACAAGTAACCTAACCTTGAGAGTGTTCATCAGCGCCACCCACGTTCATAAGCGGCGGACGTAGAACGTCCTGAGTTACCGCAGGTGTGACGTAGAACGTCATCGAACGGAGAGGGTGGAAGCTGCGTGAGAACCCTCTTAT